>NC_003070.9:13201352-13501352 GCF_000001735.4 Arabidopsis thaliana | reverse complement strand
ATAATCGATTCTTCACTCTCTTTTTCTCTTTAAGTTGATTCTCCTTTTCACCTAATTAAAGGGCGGCCACCAAATTCTTTTGGTTCGCAGATAAAAATAAGTTAAAAAGTTTTATACCAAAATATTAGCGCCCATGGAAAAAGAGGCGGCCACTAAATATTTTTTAGGTTAACTCTATGATAACGTTTTAAATATTGTATATGCTATTACAGATAATAATAAAAACCAAAAAAACTAAAAAAATATGCGGGAGTATAACAATTTCACAAACACAATATATCATAGCGTTCGTCTATTTAGAAACGCTATAGAAAAATTAGGAATGAGTCAACAATAGCAAAAACACATAAACCGCCATCTTATAATGCTATTAAAACTGAATATTCTTGTAGTGGCCCTCTCATTGGATGTATGGATTGCTCGTAATTGACTTGCCACAAATCAGTGCTGAAAAATCCTGATACATAATTTTCAACATTCATATCGTAATCAATCATTGCTCCATACACATGCTTACATGGAATCCCACTGATTTGCCATTTACCACATGTACATGTTCTTTTCTTCGTATTCACCAAATAATCATTCCCATAAAGCATAACCTCATAAATTCCAGGAGTTGCCGGAAATGTTTCACACTTGTTTGCATCTTTCTTCTCTTTCGCAAGAATCTTGGCAACATACTCTATATACATCCCTTCATGATTGGATTTGTTATGCCTTTTAACCATGCGCTCCATAGCTTGCCTCCTAATTGTGTCAAACATTGGAATCATTGCCTTAGCTCTTACTTTCGTAATTGATGCGTTGAATGACTCCGTCGCGTTGTTATCAACATCCTCACAGGTGCTTCCAAGTCTAAAGAAAGCTCTTGACCACATCTCGGGTTGCTTTTTCATCACTAAATTGTAGACGTCAATGCTATACACTTTCACCTTGTTGAGGTTTTCTTTAAACTGAGTCTTGTTGTAGCTCCAAGCTAGTTGCCATATAAATAGTTTGATCAAATCTTTTTTTGGATGCTTATTCTTCAAGTTCTCGATTATGTGTTTTACACAAAATCTATGTTCAGCTTTAGGTAATTCTGTTTGTACAGAACTGATGAGTCCCTGAAAATAGAAAGATAATTATTATTCACAATAGCAAAGACAATGAGAAGAAAACTAGCAAAAACAAAATCCTATGCGTAGAAAGAAAAGTCTCAACAAAGAGAAAAATCACAATTTTGATATACTTTTGATTTATCAGAGATCAAAACAAATCCTTCTCCATCTTGATGTTTTAAATCAGCCTTGAGTTGCTTGAGGAACCATAGCCAGTTATCCCCAACTTCAGATTGTACTACAGCCCAAGCAAGTGAATAAATCTGATTGTTTGCATCATGACCAACTGCAGCCAACAACACGCCTTTCACTGCCGTCTTCAAGAACGTACCATCAAGTCCGATAATTGGTCGACAAGAGCCTCTCCAAAGTATGCGGATTATTTCAAAACATACATAAAAGCGGTTAAAAACATCTTCTCCAGCAGAGTTAGGGATAGTTTCAACAATGGCAGTTGATCCCGGATTTGTAGATAACATTTCTTCCACATAACCGCGAATGTGAGCAAACTGTTCTTCATACTCCTTCTCAAGCAACTTCAGAGCTAGCAGCCTGGCGCTCTGGCATTGTCCCCTAGAACTCACTATCTTCCAATGATCTTTAATGTGATTTGGAATTTCCTTAGGCATGAATTTAGGATTTACTCTTAGCTTGTCCATGAAAAGTCTTGTAATAACAAGACTTCTGAGTATTTTGCATCTCCCATTCGGAGTACAACTGTGCTTTCTATATGTCGTCTTTACCACCCACATATGTCTCGGCTCATCATAAGAGCAATACACCCTCCATTTACACTTACCTACGATACCACACTTGAATTCAAGCCTTGTCTTCTCCCATCTTCCTTAAACTATATTATTCCCTGTGTTTAAAGCATACTCAATTACAGCCTCTTTAAACTCAACACCATTGAAGAATAATTGACCTATAGATAATCTATCGACTATGTTCCTTCGAATTCTTCTATCTCGCAAAACAATCGGATCTTCATCTTCATCTGAACTATCTGGAATTTCATTTCGGCCAACAGAAAACTCATCAACGAAATTTCCTACTGAATCTTCTACTTCGAACTCAAACCGATCAATCACATCCTCAACATCTTCGGCTTTACTCTTGTTTTTCTTTTTCTTACCTTCCCTTTTGTTTCTTTTTCTTTTGTTGTCATCTTCGTTTTCCTCACTACCATTGTTATCAACATCTTCCATGTCAATGTCGGGTTATATGTCATCCATGTCTTTTTCGTTGATTACGAAACTTAAAAAAAATTATGAACCTACAAAACCAGTGAGAGAGAAGCTATATGAAACCAAAGATAGAAAGAAACTATGAAACCAAAGAGAGAGAAAAGACCATACCAGAGAAATTGAGAGGAAGAGAGAAACCCTAAGTTTGTGATTTTAGATACGTAGAAGAAGAAGATGGGTTTTAAACGTGGGTTTTATTTTTTTTCTCCCTTTTTATTCATGCAAGAAAAAAAAAAAGTGGTTTTGGGTTTACTTATTCTAATCATAGTTTTCTAAACGCAAATATCGGTTTACTAAATCAAATCACAATTTAGAATCACTATATTGCTATTAAAAGAGAATCTATAATTGTGATATAATTGTGATGTTTAATAGAGGCAAATAATTGTTTATGATGTATAAAAAAGAAGCAAAAAGTTTATGGTGTATACTGAAGAATCGGTATAGTTTGGGTAATGTAGCATAGTCAACCCTTTAAAATGCGATGGAGGCAGTTTCCTTTATCTGTTGCATTTGCTATGACGATCAATAAAAGCCAAGGCCAATCATTAGCCAATATTGATATATATTTTCCGAAGCCTATTTTCTCAAATAGACAGTTATATGTCGTTATGTCTAGAGTGAAATCAAAAGGAGGGTTGAAGGTTCTTATTATAGGCAGTAAAGGAAAACAGAAAAAAGAAACACAAATGTTGTTTTCAAATAAATATTCCAAAACCTTTAGTAGATTAATCCTACATGTATAAATTATTTATTATGATTACTTTAACATAGTAATTATTCTATACAATTTTATGAAATACTAACTTAGACATTTTTTTGTATGTGCAGGTTGGAATAATTATTATAGAACTATCATTTTTTAATGCTTCCTTTATTGTATGTAGTTTATTAATATTTCTTTTTAGTTTTTTGTTTATAATTATGAGTTTGAACAAATTTATGTTTGTCTTATTAATTTGTCAAATTTTATAATTAATTTTACAAGTTACTAAAGTACACGAAAAACCACACATACTATGTGTACAAGTACATATACTAAATATATAATTACGTACACAAAAGTACATATCAGTTCTATAATAAATTCATTAGTATACATGTTTAAATGATACCAATACTAAATTCATAAACTTTTAAAATTAGAATACATATAAATATTTAAAGACAAACAAAATACAAGTTGAAGAGACTATATATCCTAAATATACAATTATGTACACAAAGGGACACATCAATTATATAATAAATTCAATAATATACATATTTAAATGATACCAATAATATATTGATAAACTTTTTAAATAATAGAAGCAAATATTTACAGACAAACTAAATATATTAAATTCGTAATATATACATAATTGAGATTTGATGAGTGATTAAAGCATGGATACCGTGCGTAGCACAGGTACTGACCTAGTTATATGTTTAAAATAGTAAAACATATATCACCTTTCATTATAATTTTCTCTCGTCATCTTCAATGATTCACTTGTCGTCTCCTTTGATTCACTCGTAGTCTCCCGACATCTACTCTCTTTCACCTAATATTGGTTCACATATAATATATTCGACTATGAATTAGTTTTCGAGATATATCGTATCTACTTTTGCTTTCCTATCTTTCAATACTTGAATAGGTTGTATGATTTTTTATATTAAAGTGAACACAAAAAAAAAAAATCTAGAAAAATGTTTGTCACCATGTTTCTTTGATCATCTAACATTTTTCTATAAATAACAAATCTCATATATGGACTTACTTCTATTCACCAACATCGGATTTCAACGTCAATTTTTACACTTTATCTGGACCGTTCAAATACAAAATTATTCATGACGATTTGCAGTGACACGAAGAAGATGATACATAAAACATTTTCAGAAACGACGAAGACGATAGATTTGCATTTAATCGATGCTACTGAAAAAGAAATTATCAATGGAGAATAGTGATCGGACGAAGAAGACGATGGATTTTATTTCCGCATGGAGGAGATGATGAGCCATTTGCCGACAACAATTTCTGATTCATTATTTTTTGAATCTACAATTAAAAAAAAATTGTAATGAAACAAATATTTCTTTCAAGGCCTGCCTAAAGCCTAACTCATTATTTTGTGACACTCATAATTTAAAAAAATAAACGTTGCATTATTGGGCCTAACTCATTATTCGGTGACCCTCATTAAAAATATACAAATTGCATTATTGGCCCAAACACACTTTGCCCATTTAGTAAACAACAGTTTAAATTAACTTCAATAAAAATTTGTAAGTATAATATATCTATCAACATGTTGAACACTATATATAAAATACAAAATTCAGTTAGATTTTACTGATTTTGTTTTGGAATTTATAAAATTATGACCGGCGAATTAAATATAAACCTCTTGTGACATTACAAAATTAAATAAATTCATTCACACACTAATTCATATACATTCCAAAAAAATAAAATTACATTTCCACAAATACAATTCATCATTCTTTCAGAAAATTTCATGAAATGAAACGTAAATCCCTTTATTATTAAAAGGGAAGTACAAATTAAAAAAATGGTCAAATTTCGCCTCAATTTCAATTTCAATTTTGGATTTTGTTCATTGTTAATCATAATTGTCAAGGGTAATTTAGTAATAAATTTTTATTAAATATTATAGGATCCGCGTGTTAATGACTCGGATGGGTTAGGAGTAATTACTCTTAATCATGGATTCAAGTTCCTAATCGGGTTTAGCATCCATATTATGCAATCTTAACCTTTTAACAATTTTTGTATATTTACCTCATTTTTGGTATCTAAATATGAGCATATTCGATCCCTAAAACTGCACATTCGATCATATACTGCCTAATCGCTCGAAGATTGAATAATTTATTCTCTTAAATCTAATACTAACCATAACCAACTCTTCAATATTCACCATTTATCTAAATATAGTCAATCATTCAATTATATTCCAAATTCGAATATATATTGTTCATGGTATCTTTGGATTTACTAATCTACATATACATTTTTGCAGCCACTTTGTGAAATAAATCCTCAAGTTGAGACTTATTTACAGTGGCTGCCACTGACATTTAATAATTATTTTTGATAATTAGAAAGTAAATCTTTAAATTAAATATTTGACATTTAACTATCTTCCCAAAGACTCTCTACATTAACTACACGATTAGTTACTAAAATAAAACTTCCAAAATATTTAACATTATTTAAAAATTACAAAATTATCATTTTTGATATTGCTTTTTTGCATGACTATAACAATTCGATTATACGCATCAATCCACAGAGATATTTGATAGCAGTTAATTATTACAAAATTACAAAATATTTAGACAATGATTCATAAACATATCATAAATAAGTTCAACATTAATAAAATAAATAGGTTTTTTTACGGGACGGATTGGCGGGACGGGTTTGGCAGGATGTTACTTAATAACAATTGTAAACTATAAAATAAATTTTTTTTATAGATAGATACAATTTGTAAACTTTTATATATACTAACTTAAAAAAATATTTATTGTCCCCGCGGTATACCGCGGGTTAAAAATCTAGTTAATACACATATTTAAACACATTAAAATACATTCTTCTAATCACTAAATAACAACTAACCAATACAAAATCCCAATCATTATTTATAAAGGATTAAATAAAAAATATTTTTTGTAAATTATGAATATAAAACATAATCAAATACTTAATAAAAAAATCATATAAAACCGAGGCCTGCGGTGAACCGCTGGTTGAATCCTAGTTTAATTACAAAGTAAACATGACTAATAAAGAACCACGGGTGATGCCAGTTCTCGTCTTTATTAGGAAGATGCGAGATGAGGTTCTTGTTGGCGTTCGGATAACCGAGAAGTATCCCACTTTCTTCGAAGAACTCCTCACGCTAAGAAGTTCATTCAGTTCGGGAACTCCGATGACATATCCGGCTTCCGCCGCGATAGTAATAATCCCTAGAATAGTCCGGAGGAGGTTAGGGGTTAATTGGGGCAAGGCAATTTCGAGGGCTAATAAGTATCGAACGAGGGCTCCGGGAAGGGGAAAAGTCAAACCGCAACCCTTGAAGTAGATCTCGTTTACACAAAAGAACCCGGGACGGTGGTCCTCCGGTGATTCAGTGGGCTCCGGCATCTGCGAGTCTTTCATAATCTCAGCCAGAATCCGACAAAGCTCTCCCAATCGATTAAGGGATTGAAGAGTGCACGTGGTTTGGTAGTGGGGACCGGCGATATCATTTGGCCGGGTGCAAAGGTCATTACTAGAACCGAGATCTTCGAAAGATGGGGATTCAGGCCTTTCATTTTCAGAATTCATCGTACAAAGAGTGAAGAGATTGAAGGTTCAAAGAGAAGAAGAAGAAAGGGACTTTGCTCTAAAAGAAAAGTGAAGCGTGAAAAGTAACAAGGAAAGAGTAAAATGAATTTACCATACGCAAGCCAGTGATGATGACGAAACCGCCTTGGGAGTCGTGGGGGAAGTGGAAGAGTTTCCCCGCTTTAATAGTAAATAAGCGATATACGGTCATAATTGTGACAGATGTCACGAGAGTAATTGTAGTTGATTCCGAAATCAAAGAAATAACGTGATTTGGGCGGGAAATCAGAGAGTTATTTGGCGCAATCTTTTCCCTTAGAGCATTAAAGTCTTCCAAATTGGAGTATCACTTCGAAAGACTTGGGGGGCTAATTGTTGGTGTCGGATCCCGCACCATGGGCTCGGGACCGGCCAAGGATTACTACACAGGTAAGAAAGGCCCAAAGGAGGAAAGGCCCATGAGTTTCCTCGAAGTAAGAGTATAAGCGAGGTGTTGATTCGCGAGGTGGATACAACACCGAAGTTAAAATTACTCGGATTGGAGAAGCCAGATGGACCGGAAGGTGAAGCCCAGGAAGTCTGGAGTGAGTTCAAATTCGAACGTTTGAATAATTAATTCGAAGACTAAAACGGACACATTTAAGACAGAGTAATTGTGTGTAAATGAGGATTAAATGTATTCCTTGAGTATAAATTATGGGTCAAAGACCATGTAAAGGACACACGCATTCTTGTGCAAACTGACTATACACATTTTCTTACAAAGCTCATAGTTTTCTCTATAATCGTCTATCTATTTGTCCTCAAGAATAATCCTTCTCACTAAATAAATAAATACTTGAGTGTGTGAGTCCGACATCCACAGACTTTCTATCATATCTTAAGGCTTAATTTAGCTTACACAAATTGTGTAAAAGATTTCAGAACTTTTGGTTTTGTCTTTAGGTATTTTATTGTCCACCCCAAGGGTTTCCCTGCTTGTGATGATCACTTGTCTCTCTATCTAAACGTATTTAGTCTTGAATCATTGAGACCTGGATGGAAAAGGAGAGTTCGCTATTTCGTTGTTGTTTTGAATCAATCTAGCAAAGAGCTTTGCAGATCCATTAGTAATCAACTTCTTTTGACTCTTTCTTTTTTAATACGTTCATTGAAGAAGATTAAAGTCTTGAGTTGACGATATATACATTATACTATATACAAACGCTGAGAGATGCAGATTGTTCTACGCTGAGGCTAAACAATGGGGTATCCCAAAGTTGTTGCCTCTTACCAAGCTTTTAGAAGACGACCACGACAATAATTGTAACACCCCAGTTTCAGGAATATGGTGATGCATGCAGAAAGGTTTAAAAGAATTGATTGGCTACCTATGTCACTAAAGTGCACTTACCTTTTCGGTCAAACGTCCTAAGAGAACTCCATAGTTAAGTGAGCTTGCGTCATATCCAGGAGTCTTGTAGAGAGTGATTCCCAATTTCAGCCTTGAATTCATCTTAGTGTGTCATATCTAAGAGATTCAAATTCGGTAAATCAAGAGTCTTGCAACTCTTGTGTCACCATTCGCTCCACCGTCCATATTCTTCGTGGCTTCACCGTCCTTTGAATCTAAGGAATATCTTTTCACCGACTTAGAGTGATGACTCCTTAGGAGATTCTCATCACGCCTAGCCTTGAAAAGCGCCTCAGAAAAATAAGGTAATTATTCTATACTATCAATATTTACTTGCTTTTTTATGTTTTCAAAATTATGGCATGCGAATTTAATGAGAACACCCCTAAAAACTTTTCACATATATTCACGTCTCTAGCCTCTTGTCTTTTCATATTCTCAGTATCTCACAGCCTATGTCTTTCATCTTCTTCACACTCTCTTCTATGTTTTCATTCTATTCTCCCATCTCTTTATTCTTTCAACAACTTATCATGTCTGATGAGTTGTCTCATAAGAATCTTGATCCAGTCAAGAAATATGCACAGCCTGTGCCACTTAAACATGGTAGTTGGAGGTGTAACTATTGTCATAAAGTCACAAATGGTGGAGTTAAAGGTGCAAAACAGCATATTCTTGGAGGTTTTAGGAATGTTACTCAATGTTCTCTAGTTCCTCCTATTATGAGGGAAGAAATAAAAGATTCCATGCTTAAGAAAACTGAAATTAAAGCCACTACTCAAATGATGCCACCCCCAGCCACTTCATATGACGATTATGGTGAAGAAGAAGAAGCAGCTGAAGTTTTGGGAAATGAAAGAAGACAGCCACCTGTGAAGAAACAAAAAGGTCTAATGGACATGTTTGTTTGTCCAACTCTTCCTAATGTATTGAAAGGTAGAAAAGACAATAGAATAAATAATTGTGGAGTGTGTGATAAGAAACTTAGGCATATAGCATGTAGTGCTATTGCGAGGTGGTTCTTTGATGCAAAACTTTCCTTTAATGCAATTAACTATGATAGTTTTAAGGAGGCTTTAAGCCACCAATCATTTATGAACTAAGAGTACCTTTATTGAAGAAAGAAGTCATTGAAACAGAGAAAAAGTTGGTGGAGCACAAGTCAGAATGGGCAATTAAAGGTTGTTTAATAATGTCTAATAGATGGCGAGATTCTATTGTACAAAAGACATTGTCAACTTTCTTGTTAACTCGCCAAAGGGATCAATTTTCATCAAATCAATTGATATTTCAACAGTTCTGAAAGATGCTAACATGTTGTACGATCACCTGGATCTTATGGTGGATGAAGTTGGGGAAGCTAATGTTGTCAAAGTGGTAATCGACAACGCATCAAACTATGTGAAAGCTAGTGTGTTTAAAATCTTTTAAATTTAGCTTTATGAGTTTGGTTTTTTCATAGCTGCTTCTAACTCGTTTTGTGTTTCATTTATGTTCTAGGCCAACTATCAATGGCAAACCGACCTCATTTGTATTGGACGCCTTGTGCTGCTCATTGCATATACCTCATGCTTGAGGATATAGGAAAGATTTCGGAAGTGAAGACTGTTATCACACAATGCATCTTCAAGAATGATTATATCTATGGTCACACTTCCCTTGTGAATATGATGAGAAAAATTCACAAGCGATGGAAATCTGCAAAGATCGGCTGTAACACGGTTTGCTACGTCTTTCACACAATTGGGCAGTATCATAAGCAGAGAAAAAACTTGAGGAATTCTGCGACTTCTCAAGAATGGGCAGATTCCAAATGGCAAAAGGAAATAGGAGCAAGGACTGTGAAGAGGATCATTATGCAAGACAGTTTCTGGCACAAGGATGGTTGACGGAGAGAAGAAACCAGCTACGAGATACATCTATGAAGCAATGGATAAGGCTAAAGTGGCCATTGTTAAAACCTTCAATGGTAAAAAAGACAAATACAAAGATTCATTTGAAATTATCGATAAGCACTGAGATTGTCAACTCCATCAGCCTTTGCCTGATGGCTACTTCTTGAATCCGAAATTTCAGTATAATCCAGAGTCTGGAGTGCATTGTGAAGAGGTTGGGAGAGGTCTATCTACACATTTGATAGGTTGGTTCTTGCTGTTGCAACTCAAGATAGGTTAAGCGACGAACTAGAATAGTTTAAGAGTGCTTATGGACTCTTTGGGATTCCAATGGTAATAAGTCAAAAGAAAAAAGCAATCACCAGCTACGTGGTGGTCTGCGTATGGAGGCACAACACCAACACTTAGAGACTTTGCAATATTCTTCGTCTCACGTGTAGTGCGACTGGTTTTGAGAGAAATTGGAGTGTGTTTTCACATCTCCATACCAAGGAAAGGAATCCAATTGGCTCAAGAACTGCTTAATGACATTGTGTTTACGCTACAACAAATATCCACATTGATAGCACACCACCAAAGCTCATTTTCCGTAAATGTTATGAAAAATGAAATTTTATTTTAGATATTGTATAATAGCATTGAAACAACGCTAAGATATAATTTCACTAAGGGGAAAACTAAATCACTTATTCCGCCACTACTTAGCCCAAAATATTTAGTTAAGTGCCAATACTTGTGAAAAAAACACAATAACTTTGAGCGAAG
Organism: Arabidopsis thaliana; assembly: GCF_000001735.4. Taxonomy (NCBI): domain Eukaryota; kingdom Viridiplantae; phylum Streptophyta; class Magnoliopsida; order Brassicales; family Brassicaceae; genus Arabidopsis; species Arabidopsis thaliana. The sequence continues at coordinate 13,490,598 of NC_003070.9, read as the reverse complement.
AAAAAAAAGCTCTCGAGGAGCAACTATCTTCTTCTCCATCTATCAATGATGTCTCTAATCTGCTCCTCCACCGCCTCCGCCGCTATGGCTGGACCATCTCCCCAAACCTCCTCCTTCCCCTCAGCCACCTCCTCCCTCCACCTCTAATTTTTTCGACCAAGCTCACCCAAACCCTAAATTACCTGAACTTTTATCACTTATGCCACTTTTTTGAAAAAACTGATCTGGACTGCCATCAGTTAATCTGAATGCCACCGAAAATGTGATATACCAGTTGTACCCTTAATGAGTTAATTAAAAAAATGAAAAAGAAATTCAAAAGCTAAATAAAGAATCGAGATCCTCCGTTCTCTCTCCTCTTCGTCGTCGTGTTCTTCTTCTTTGGTCGACGTTCATCTTCTTCGTCGGCCACCATCGATTCCGGCCGCCGCCGACTTGAAATCCGGCGTAAAAGCCAACGAATTAGGTCAGTTTCTTCTCATATTTCCTTTGACATTGGTGTATTGTGATTTTAGATTGGGATTTTGAATTCTATATAATTCCCAGATTCAATTTGATAGTTTGATGATTGGTTTGCAAAGTAAAGAGTAATCGATTAGAGGTTGCCGAAACGTTATTTGAGGTGATGAGCAAAGGAATGTAGGTTGAATGTGAGTTGAATTTGAATTTCGAGATTTCATATTAAAGATTTGGGGGGTTTGTGTTTGCAAAGTTTAGATTAACCAATTAGTTTAACGAATAGGTATGTATTAACATTGGAAATCAATTGAAAGGTAACGAATTAGGTTCAGTAGAATCGAGTGCGACGAGAGATTGATTTCAACGTATGATAAGAGTACATGTGGTATAACTATTAAAATGTTTGATTGGAGTTGACCTGGTTGTATTTTCAGGAGCGATGAAGAAGAAGATCCACACTAAGGTACATTTTGACTTTGGAGGATACTATTCTGAAGTGAATGAGTGGATTGGTAAAAATTCACTATATGCTATATCGTTTAAGACGAGTAGTTTGGAGAAGATTACCTATTCGATGTTAGTTGACAAGATCATGAAGAAGGTTGCGATTGATGAAGCTTCTGTCAAGTTGAAACTGAGTTACAATCTGTCTAAAGTTAGGAGAGAGACATATATTGTAGATGATGAGGATGTCTTCATATTTTTAACAGAATCTGATGAAGAGAGTCGGATTCCTGTTTTGCATGTGGAGGAATTAAATGGTATAGGAGTTGAGAGGAGAGAGGAAATTTCTGTACCGGAGCGTCGAATTTCAGTTGGTGTAAATGTTTTAAATGAAGTATATGAGATGGTGCATGATGGATATGATAATGATGTGAATGATTGTGAGAATGTAGTAGGTACGAAGATCGTGGCTGTCGAAAGGCCGATGGAAAGGCCGGTGAATTCTGTTGAGGAAGAAGATGAGGATGATAGGATTGATTATGATGATATTCACGATATTCCACGAAGTGTAGAAGTTACTCCGCAGGTTATAGAATGGGATGATGGTACGGGTATTGAAATTGGTCAAGAATTTTGTTCAAGGGAGGCTGTGTGGGAATTGGTTAACAGAGCTGCAAAGAAAGAAGTTTTTGGAGTCTATACTATTAAGTCAGACCCGTTGAGACTTATGCTACGATGCCGCCAAGCTTCTAAAGGGTGTACTTGGTATCTAAGAGTTGCGAGAACTAAGAAATCTCATTTTTGGAGTGTTAGAGTGCATAGAAAGATGCATACATGCTCTCGGAGTGTTGAGACTACAAGCAACAGTATACAGCGAGGCACACCAAGATTAATAGCATCGGTTTTTGCATTGTGACTATCCCGGAAATTTAGAGACCCCAACTCCAAAAAACATTATGTCGATTGTAAGAGGAAGACTTGGGGTGCATTGTTCATACTCCACTGCCTTAAGAGGCAAAATGCTACATGTTAGTGATGTGCGAGGGACTCCGGAAAGAAGCTACACGATGTTATTTTCTTATCTTTACATGTTAGAGAAGGTAAATCCAGGGACAGTAACTTATGTGGAGTTGGAAGGAGAGAAAAAGTTCAAGTACCTCTTCATTGCATTAGGCGCTTGCATTGAAGGTTTTAGGGCAATGCGGAAAGTGATAGTTGTGGATGCAACTCATCTTAAAACTGTGTATGGTGGGATGTTGGTTATTGCAACAGCACACGATCCTAATCATCATCATTATCCACTTGCGTTTGGAATCATTGATAGCGAGAAGGATGTAAGTTGGATTTGGTTCTTAGAAAAGCTGAAAACTGTATATTCGGATGTTCCCAGATTGGTCTTTATTAGTGATAGGCATCAAAGCATAAAGAAGGCTGTCAAGACGGTGTACCCGAATGCGCTTCATGCAGCTTGTATATGGCATTTGTGTCAAAACATGAGAGATCGTGTGAAAATTGACAAGGATGGAGCTGCTGTCAAGTTCAGGGATTGTGCTCATGCATATACTGAGAGTGAGTTCGAGAAAGAGTTTGGTCATTTTACAAGTTTATGGCCTAAAGCTGTTGACTTTCTTGTGAAAGTAGGGTTTGAGAAATGGTCGAGGTGCCATTTTAAAGGAGACAAGTATAACATTGACACTAGTAATTCTGCGGAGTCCATTAATGGTGTGTTTAAAAAAGCGAGAAAATATCACTTGTTACCAATGATTGATGTGATGATTTACGGACTCTGCTCTGTGTATTACTTGATAGATAGTTGGTCATTGGCCTATTACCGAACGTTGTATGTAGTCCCACATGAGTCGGTTTGGGTTCTTCCTGCCCATATTAAAGAGTTAGTTGCCTTTCCGCCGGAATACACACCAAAAGGACCAGGACGAAATCAAGAGAAGCGGTTTCCATCAGCTGGTGAAGCGCGAAAGAGGAGAAAATCGCAACCTGGAATAAACTTGGAGGCTTGGTTGCAGCCTGAGGAAGATTAAGTCTGATGCAGAAAGGGTTCAACCGGAAGAACCTCGCCAACTGGAGAAAGGGTTCAACCAATACAACTAAGTTCATTTGTATTTGTATTATATTATTTGTAAGTGTGATGTACTATGTTTTATGTTTTCGTATTTGTATTGAATTCTTTGCAAGTTTATTGAATTATTTGCAAGTTTAATGTATTTTTTTAAGTTCAACTGAGACAACTGATATATGTATCTGTATTTTAGGATTAACAAAATGATAAAATAATTCTCAATATTTTCAGCTATTATCAACATCTAAACATTGAATAAATCCAAAATATGATATTACAACATTGTTATTACTAAACTTGATCATAAACTGGTTTCCTAATAAATCACCTATGTATAACAAGGAACATATAGTTCATGATTGTCCAATGTACATACGTTATGTATGAAAACAGTTATTTACTAAATATGATTCTATCAAAACTTATTAAAATCCATTAATATGTTAAAACTTATGGGACCAACTAAAAAATGAGTTGGTTTTTCAGATTCAACTTCAAAAACACAAAATTTAGAATAGTTCAACTGTTTGTGATTCCGGCCAACTGTACATATACATACAACTATGTGTATTCTGAATATTCAAATAAATACAATTTTTTTTAAAAATAGACCCCACGACTTGCGTTCACACTACGATTATTGCGTTCACATTACAAAGTTTCTACCTATTTATTCTCCTTCAATCTCTCTTTCTCCCTCTCTCTTCTATTTCACTTCTCTCGTTCTTCTCTCTTCTTCCTCTCTCTCGTTCTTCTCTCTTCTTCCTTCCCAACATCGGCGACGACAACTGAAATTAGGGTTCCCATTATCTGCCGCCGCCGACGACAACAACAACAACCAAGGTATGATATAGGGTTTCTTACGGATTTTTAGCCGCCGTAATTAGTAGATCTAGGGTTTCTTACGGGTTTTTAGCCGCCGTAATTAGTAGATCTAGGGTTTCTTACGGGTTTCTCTATTTTGTAGAGGCCCTATAGTTACTCTCAACCATCCACGTCCTAAACTAGTTGGAATAGTGGAGAGGCGAATGCCGATGCAAATTGGGGGGTTCCAGAAAAATGTTTTTGTGGTAAGCCTGTAAAACTTGAAGTGTGCAAAACTGGTTACAGGCAAGGCGACAGAGTCTACAAATGCCCAATGCTTAAAGTAAGTTATTGTGTTTTCATTTCATTGGAACAACAAAGTACATGTGAATTATATTTATGAAGTCTTCTCTCTTTCGCAGGATGAAGAGTACGAGTCCCGAAACCACCTTATTCAGTGGTGGGATCAGGCGGTAACTGAGGAGCTTGAGAAGGTAAATCACAAACTTGATTCCGCACTAAGACATGGACAACTAGCATGCAATCATGCTTTGGAGTCCATCCGGGAAACTATTCAACTCATGCAAGGCGAAATTGAAACCCTTAAAGAAAGGTTACTCGCCAAAGAAGTCGAGATTGATAGGCTTAGGGCATTACTTTCTACATGGTGATTATGATGTGTTTTATGTTATTGAGGATGGTGTATGGCATTTGAACCTAATTATGTTATGTTTCTGGATTTTATGTAATATTTGAACCTAATTAGACATGTATTTACCTATTTTATGTTATGTGTATTGACCGGCCAACAGGGACAACTTAGCTATTCTTGTATTTTAAGTTATGTGTATTGACCGGCCAACTGGGACAACTTAGCTATTTACCTATTTTAAGTTATGTGTATTGACCGGCCAATAGGGACAACTTAGCAACTCTTGTATTTTAAGTTATGTGTATTGACCGGCCAACTGGGACAACTTAGCAACTCTTGTATTTTAAGTTATGTGTATTGTCCGGCCAACTGGGACAACTTAGCAACTCTTGTACTATTGACCGGCCAACCGGGACAACTTAGCCAAACGTTTTGATTTTAATAAAATCAAAAAACACATAAACCATTACAGAAAATAAGTTTGTCCTCTACACATAAACTACGCATAACATTCCCAAATACACAAAAAGAAAGTCCTATTTCTCCAAACACCTAAGAGTCCACACACACACATAAGCAAGAAAGAAAAGTCAAAGTCTCTTCCTCGTTTGCTTCCCCTCAGCTGTAAACTCTTCCCCCTTATACTTGGAAGGTTTCCTTCCACGTTTTTTCCCAGATTCCAGAGTAGGACCAACATGCTTTCTCTTCTTCTTCGATATCTGCTTCTTCTTCTTCTTCTTCTTATCCTCTTCATCGGACTCATCGCTGCCATCACCTACAAAAATATGTAACCAAACATGTAAGAACTATTGTGAAAGCATCACTACACAAAAGTTCAACAAAAACTCACTTAGAGACTCAATAGTTGGAGGTGCTGGGTCACGGATTCCACTGTGAATAACCAAGGCCTTGCTCTGAGTATCCCTTGGCTGATAAGACGGTGGCACAAAATCAGCAGCTGAACCAGGACGCATATCTTCATATTTGTCTTTTTCTGCCTCTTTCTCAAGTTGATCTGCCACATATTCCTCTATTCCTTGTACTCTCAAACAAATTCGCTTGATTTCGCTATCCATCACAGCAAGCTTGTCCGTGAGCTTGTCAAATCCTCTCTCCATAGCTTCCTTGAACGAGAGAATCGATGTCCCAGGGATTTCAGGTTCAGGTACAGCTGGAACATCATCAACAGTTTCAATACGTCTACCATCAATGTCTGCTTGGTAGAGACTACGCCAGAAAATCTTCTTTTTCTCTACGATAAGCCTCTCTTTCTAACTATCAACAATTGGATCAATATATCCAATACCATCATCAACATGCTTCTCTACAACGCGTGACAACATTTTTCTCTCATCCATATCAGGTTCCAAGATGCTTGAAATATCCTGTCAAGTAAACATATATTTCAAACACCACAAAGATTATAAACATAGATTTCAAGAGAACAAAGCTAACCGTTATATCTCCAAGTGCTTCATTTATTTCTTCCAAAGTAAATCCCTTCATGCAACTTTCACTGAACTTGTGCTTGCACATTCTTGGACATTCCTTGTCTGCACGTACAGCTTCTCTAAATCTCTTCCCAAGCTGCGGAATGCACTCAAATGCCAGAATCTAGACACAAAAACATAAAAGTAAATGAAAGTTCACAATAACAAAATCTAGCCACTCATATAATTTACTCGACTACTTACCTCAAGTGGAGTAATAAATCCATAAAAAGCAGTCTGTGCCTTCTGTTTCACCACACCTTTCATGTTCTTCATTACTCTCCGCACCCCTTCCATACACTGCTCAAAGGAAAAACGTCCCCACGGGAATGTCTCACAAGCTCTGACATTATCCACAATCCTAAGCAAAAACTCCTTTATCTTCGAATCCCCTTTAGAATCAGCTTTCATAACCTTAGCTAAGAATAACAGAATTGCCAACTTCAACCTAGCAGTAGACTTCTCACTCTTAAACTCTTCCAGCTTCTCTTCCACGTCTTTAATCTTGATGTCCTCAGTCCTCTTAAACAACTTCTCCACAAACTTCAAACTGCCTAAAGTCTTATAGTTTTTTGGGTACTCACGGCAGTTCAAACCGGTCAACAATGCATGCTCTCTAATTGAGTACCTTATAGGTACTCCATTGACAACAAACCAACACTCTCTCGCCAATTCTGTCTTAGCCGTGCGAACCATAAGCATCCACATGCCTTGAATCATGTGATTGGGCTCCTTAGGCATGTGGAATATGTGCTTAAATTGGTCATGATTCCTAAACCACTTCAGTTCTGCATCCAAAGTCTCTATAAATTCCACTGTTTGTACCAACTGACACCTCGTTCCTATCTTACACACCTTCGTGTAGGTAGTTGGATCAAAGTACATAACTTCTGGCGGCAATGGTTGATTATCATCATCATCATCATCATCATCCTGCATATTCTGCGGCTGAAGATCATCATCACCATGCTGCATATTCTACGGCAGGTTATCATCATCACCATCATCCTGCATATTCAATTCAAAATACTTTCAATTTCACATTAACTACCTAGTTGTACTAGTTGTTCCTGAATGACCATTCACAAATTTACGACCTAGTTGTACTATTTGTTTTATCTGAAGCACCATTCACAAATCCAATCATTTACCAATGCATGCATAATATCCTAAAACGAGCCTAATCAAAAAAATAACGGTCTTCTATCATACCTTATTTGCTCCATCATCATGTTGAACAACTGCATTCGTTGCCTCTTCTTCTTCTGCACAAGAATCGGCATTTGGGTCTGAAAGATCGTCAATTGATTCCCATGCGACGGCGTTTGAATTACCCAAATCGGCTGCGTCACAATCGCCGGTTGTAGGCTGAATTTCTCCGGCTTCCTCTTCTGTTGTAAGAAGCTCTGTGCCTTCTTCATCTCTTTGGGGAATCTCGGCGGCGGTGTCGTCGACTGATGGAGGAATTTCGCCGGTCGATTCAACCCTAGTTGATTCATATTCTCCAGATGAGTCTTTTACTCTAGCCATTGGAAAATAAATTTGCGGATATGAAAGAGACAAAGACGAACGAAAACGGAGAAGAAAGAAGAATAGAAGAGATTGATTTTTCCGGTGAAAGTGGTATCGTCGGAGACGAGAGAAGACGACGACGGAGAGAAGAGGAAGAAGTCGAGAAGTGAAAAGGGGGAACTTAGGTTTTTACTTAGGTTTTTTCTGTAAATAATACAACTGGGCCGAGTATTTACATTTTTTTTTGGGCCCGAGCCCAACAAATTAAGTTTTCTTGTAGTTTTTGTGGTTTCGCAAGGGTTTTTCGTCCTTTCCTCATTTTTCGATTTAAATAAAAATCAATAATAATATTCCAAACATAAGAATGGCACGAGTGATTATTTCTTCTCCAATAGTGGCATAAGAGGTGAGCTTCCAAATTACCTTCGATCGAGCCTACATGCCTCTCTTGCTTATGAAACTCGAATTGAAGATTGTTCTCATGGTCTCAACAAGCCTAAGTCTATTCAATGCGACAACATCGCTCTAGGTAAGTCTCTTTCTCTATTGCTTCTACAGGTTGTTACAATTTTCCTACATCTGGGGATTTTCGATTTCGAAGACACAGTTGAACATTGTTAGGCTGATTCGTGGGTTTTGAATCTGATAGAATAGAAACTTCGATCTAATTTAGGGTTTTTAAGTTTCGGGTTTGGATTTGGAGGTGAATCTCTGATTTAAGGTAACCAAGGGAATACCATATATTCACAAAGCCATTGATGTAACGTTTTGTTCAAATTGTATTGTAGAATGTGTATAAAGGAAGGAAGAAGAAGACTATCAAGTATTTGGCCTGCAAGAGTGTCGACAAGTCGCAGAAAGAGAAAGTTTTTTCATGAGGTAATTAGGAGATGAGTCTTCTCTTGGCCAAATTAGTGATTTATACTTGTGTTACCTGAGATTATGTTGGATTTCATGACTTTAAGGAGTTTATAATTGGATTGTGATGGATTTGCTCTAGATTTGTCAACCAAACTTCATTTTTCCACAATCTCTAATTTTTGAAGTGACTTGGATATTGAGAATTTTGGTAACTTTGCTCTTCCTTTTGAAGTCAGGATCCTATATTCGCTAAATCATCCAAACATACATACTCAAGTTCTATGATTGGTGAAAATTTACTAGCTAATAATTGGTGGTTTCATATATAACAAGAATACAAAACATTCTGCTGCTCGTAGTATATATAGTTGTTTAATTATTATATTCTTGTGGTTTCATAATAAACTTCTTCTCATATGTGGTTAGTTCTGGAATATTGCGTTGGGGGTGATCTCAGGACATATTGCAGCAGGTGTCGCTTGTAGTTTAGCTATCTTGCTTTCTTGTTTACCTTTATCTTCCATGTCTGGTTTTTGCAGTAAGTATTTGTCCCCAGTTCATATAAGTTTCTTCATTGATTCAAGAAACTGTTTTTTTCATTGATTATCTTGTTTTCAATAGACATTAAAATTAAATTTTCAGATCATAATATCTCAAATATGTAAAATATGAGTTTTAAAGTTGTGATTCCGAACCTCAAGTGGTTTGGACAGAACAAAGATTTTGTTTTGAAGTTGGTATGTTGAACCTTAAGTTGTTTGGAGTTGAATAGAGAAATCTGATTTTATTTAGACTCTTAAGACGAAGAACACACATAACCTCATAGCTGATCGCTTCATGTTTGTAAGGAACTCGTGTATTTATATTCGGAATGGAGATTAAATGTTCAAGAAATGTGTTTCATTTACAAGTACGGTTTAAACGCTGGAATAGTCAATACAATTGGAAGATATGACGACGTTACAACATCTGTTGTGTACTCTTATGAAAAAGGTGAGTTTGTTAACTCCTCCAAGTACTTTAAGAATTTTCAGTGTCACTTGCTATCTTGTCTTGCTATCTTGCAGACCAATAGTGAACAACTTGAGATTTTTGTTTTCATATACGCAAAAAATGGAAAGTTAAACAAGAGTAGTTGATTTTGTTAGTTTCTTTCTTAATTAACCAATGTTTTTTTGTCTACTGCAGTGTAGGTTCCAATTCTTGATTTGTCAAGTCTCAAGTGAGTGCAGCTCAAGATATTGATGCCTCAAGTCAACCCTTGAGAGTGAGTGGAGCTTAGATGAGAACGAATTTGTTAACTCATGCCACTTGTAATGTTAGTTTAAGACTTTGATTGAGATTTGTTACTTGTATGGTGTGGATCATTTATGAAATATAGATTTTAATATAAATGGCAGAAACTTTTTTTCCCAAATGTGAAATCTACTTAACATTTTTGAAGTACAAAATAAGGAATTTTTCGGGTCGGGTGTTTTTTTGGGTTTTACCCGGGTTTTTACCCGTTTTTTCGGCCCATTCAGTAAATTCACTCTCTTTTCGGCCCAAATCCTATATTTCGCAACCTTCAAATTTTCCCGCTCCTGCAAACAAACGAAGCAAAAATATCGGCTAAATCATTATGATAATCAATCGCGGCTAAATCATTCAATTACCCGATTTCGTGGAAGAATATATAGTAAATCAGTCTTAATCACAGCAAGAATATATAGTAAATCAAGCTGTTAATATCATAATCTCCCCAAAAACAGCTATCCCAATAATCGTAATCTATCACTATCCTTGAAACTCGCTTAATTGAATTACTGAAATCAATATGGTTACCAAAACATATCTTTTCTTTTCCCAAAATCTTTATTAAGGTTATTCACTTACCAATTGTTGTCCTAAATCTCACCAAACGACTAAGTAGATTTTCACAAAGTTTCACCAATAGAATCTCGAGTATCTAGTTAGTTTAAAAACGTGCCTCATCATTTGGCAACTGATTATATTCTCTGTTAACATCACGGCATATACTCGAATCTAATAACAGTGTATGTTCTTTTTAATATTCTCAAATATTACAAAATCCTTGATAATCAAGATTGTGTATATTCGCTTTCACAAAACCCTACAAACCATTCATCCACTATAAATAATAACTCAATTCATTTGCTTCAATCCAAGGTTTCTATCAAAAGAGCATCTACATATACATTTTTGCAACACTTTTAGCAAATAAATCCTAAGTTGGGACTTATTTACAAATCAATGCCAGTGGCATTTAATTGTTATCAATTAATTAATATTCTTAATTACTAGCATTTTTTTATCTAATATATCTCTATCAATTTTAATTACTTAAAAAGATAAATTATAAGACATTAGTAATATTATACTTTATTAAAGGTAAATATTGTACTTATTTAAAGTTTATTAAATGTTTTAACGGAAAAAAACATTTAGAATATTTATAATATGTGAAATTTATAAAATTAAATACATTTGAAAGAAAATTTTTTAAATGATTTGAATTATAAATCTTTTAATAAAAATATTATTAAAACAAAAAATAAAATAATGTCTAATATCACCGAACAAGATTAGATGGTACGACGGGTTTAGAATATTATAATATATGAACTTTAGAACAATTAAATAACCATTTGAAAGAAAACTTTTAAATTTATTTAAATTATATATATTTTAGATTAAATTATTATCAAAACAAAAATGACAAATAATATTTAATTTCATTGAACGGGTTTAGTTGGTTAGGACGGGTTTGAGTCGATAGTAATACTAGACGGTATACCACGGTGAAATCCTAGATATAACAATCAAAATACAATTATATTATCTTAAACACTAAACAAAATAAACAATAGTAATTTTACACTAAATAATATACAATATAGAGATAAGAGATGATATGTTATTGTTCCTATATTTTAGTAAAAATCAAACATAGTTATTATACACTAAATAATATATAGAGATAAGAGATGTACATTTAGAAAATACAAAACATTAAATCATATTTATTTTTAATCTACTAAACAAATTAAATTTTTATTTTTCTAGAAAAATATAGACTCGTGGTGTTCCGCGGGTTAAAAACTAGTACTCGATATATTCAAAGCAGAAACACTTACCGACATGAAATGGCTGCTTCCTTCGCTTTCTTGAGAGACATCCAGCCATACAAGACGTCTTGGCATGTGCAGGTGAAGGTGCTTTACTCTTGGCGCCAATATACTAACACAACAAGTGATACTTGCAAGAATGTCGTGACAAATGTTGTAGTCAAGGTTCTGACCAAATGAAAGGAAGACTTACCAATCGATCACAGAAGCCAATCGGTCTGGAGATAAGCCCAAACTGCACTTAGGTTATCTCGATAGCTTTGCTGAAGATTTGTGTCAACGACATTTTTGAATGGATTCAAAGACTATGTAGGAAATGCATTAAAAAATGTAGTTCAGAAGATAAGAAAGGAAGATTTCACAAACGATTACGGAAGCCAATCGAGCTGCAGATCCGACCTTTAGAAGCTGCCCTTAGGTTCTCTCCATAGCTTTGCGGAAGATTTGTGTTAATAAAGAAAGAAACAAAATTAGCAGCGACAACAGAAACCATGAGGACATGCATAGTATTAGCTAAAGAAGATTAAAAACCAAAACAATATGAAGATACATATTAAGAATCCATAAGGAAAGAGATACAAAGAGCATAAAGCTTGGATCAATGGAAGAGCTCTTGAGCAAAGGCAAAATTGTTATCTCGAGAGATGTTATATCTCGTAGTTGCAAGTAAAGCCAGAAGGTGAGAAATAAGCAGAGTGCACAACCCTAGAATGATTTACAGTAGTCAATGTTTTCGTTTTTTTTTTGCTCCCATGCTTCTCAAGTCTCAAAGGCAAGCAGTACATTGAACATTCCATAATCCTCACCAAAAATATGATCAAAACTTAGTTCACATATATTGAGATTTAATCAAATGAATCATAATAAATCCATCTTTGGCCTCTTTTACTTCCTAGAGAGATACATGATAACAATATTATCTAGTATCAGAACCATAACATTAAAAAGTCAAATTAGATACACCAATTTGACACAAGCAGCAAGCACAAGTAAGCTCCTCTCTTATAGCTGCAAAGTGAACAAATACGAATTACATACCATTTCCTTCCTAATTCAATCAGAAGCCTTAAAGCTTTAGAGGGTAATAGATTCATAAGAGTTTGAGTTTACTTACACGTCTAATTTCTCAACAATGGCGCCTTCTTTGAGAACTTCAAGCTGAAATTGGTGACACGGAGGGCCACTCCACTCTGGAATAGTGTAGGGGACAGTATTCTACTTCACGGTTCGGGGCCGAACTAGATTATTCGCGTCTACAGATACGAAATCGTCTTTGGATTCCTCCATTGGAGAGGAGCCAAAGAATTTGATAAGTAAATAATCAGTAAAGAGTCAAAATCACTTACATATCGATTGACCCGATTTTAATCTGATCAAGTTCTTCACACTAAAGGAGAATTAGTTTCCAACTTGGATCGGAGAGAAATTGAACATGAATCCAGTTCGTTTATCTAGGATAACTTTTTTTTTCCGGGTCTTTGTTTTTTTTCTAGATACCAATTATTCACCGTTTCTTTTTTTTTCTTTTGATTACAAAAACCATCACATGACTACTTAAGTTGGGTTTCAATCTCAATGAATTATTGGGTTTGGGATTTGTTTATTGGGTTTTCAATTGTTTATTATTTTGGTTATGTTGTTAATTAATAAACAAAATGATTTGAACAAATTTTATAAATTATAATGTTAGTATAAAACAAATATATAATTCAAGAAAACCATATAAAATACAAAAATAACATTAGATTACATAATCACAGAAAATTACAACTAATTATAAACCTTAGAGAATCAATCATGATTTTATAATCAACAAAAACAACAACTAATTTTATACAAAATAAAATAAAATATAAGATATAAAGTTAAAAATAAATAGGAGAATTAACATGTGTACCACGGGTCATATCGTAGATACTTTCCATAATATTTTATTTCTCTTTCACTAAGTTTAAGAATTAGTTAGATTGAAATTTTTACAAAAATTAACTCTAACTATATATATTTTAAATAAAAAATATTATTGAAAAGAAAGTGAACAAAAGGATTCTTAGATATCACGGGACGCTGGAACGGGTTTAAATGGTGAGATGGGTTTATATGGCAGGATGGATTTAGATGAGATGGGCTTATATGGCCGGATGGATTTGGATGAGACAGATTTTGATCGATATTAATATGAGACAGTATACCGCAAGATGGATGAAATCCTAGAAGTAACCATCAAATTAAAAATAACACTAAAAACTACAATAATAACATAACAACTACAATTTAAAATTTAAATATTTAGTTACAAAAAAATGTAATTTTTAGGTCTTTTAAAAATCAACATTATAGTATATCAAAATAAGCGTTAATCTTCTTTGACACCTCTACATTTTAGTTTTCTTTAACACATCTAAATCTGTAATTGTAATACAAAGTTACTAAATTATATATGTTCTGCGGGTTAAATTTAAAAACACTAAATTATAATTTTAATACAAAAAAGAGAATAAAATAAAATATTATAGAATCGTGCACCACTTACTAATATTATAAACTTACAATTCACTAAAAACCATACACAACCTTATTGAGAATTATTAATCTAACACAAATACCTACAAACATTATACACAACAAATTCTTCATTTTATAAAGATTGAAAATAAACAAAATATTCAACCCGCGGTGTACCGCGGATCATATCCTAGTTTACTTAACATTTTTGAAGTACATTTTAAGAAATCCAATCGGGTCGATTTTATTTTAAGTTTGTTGATCCGCAAATAAGACATACGGATCCTAATAATTTGAGATATTCCTTAAAAAATCCTGACACAAAGAAATGTTGATTCAGTTATAACAAACATATATTCCGGATGTTAATCGTTTCCTAAATTGGTGCTAATGAGTTAAGTGCAATTCATATTATGAGTTGTTATTTTGTATTTACCGAAGTTCAATTTCTTTGGTAGATTCCTTTTCTATTTCCTTTTTATATTCCTTTCGTACAAACATGCAAACAAGTAATTAGAAATAAATATTATTTCCCAAAAAAATTAAACCATATCAATTCAGTATTAAAACAAACTACAATATATGGCAATTTCTAAACATAAACTGTAACGAATTTGATATTATCCTTATTTGTTATCTGAATATGCCGATTTGAATATTTTCAAAGATATTCAATCAGTGCTGGTCAAGATTTTGAATATTCTCCATCCCCAAAACCCTATTAACCTGTCACACCACTATAAATAAGACTCATTTCCATTGCATCTCTACACGCTTAACACCATTTCTCACTAACGATATAGGTTCAGAATAGACCTCTTGGCGTGTGTATACTAACATGATGGCTGATGAAAAAAGATTTGGTTATCAAGTATGTGAAACATCTCCCTATGAATGATAACTTGATAGGCATATGAGGAATACCGGGAATATTAGGTATGTTGCATCTATCTATTACAAATTATGATAATTTGTTAAATCATGTGAAGCTGCTAATGGAATTATGGTGATTTGTCTTACGTTTTTTTTTGTTGTTTCTTCTCATTTTGCTTATCTTATTGATGTTTCAAATCTTCATTCACTCATTTCAGACTAGCAAAGTCGTGTAAAAATCTTGAGAATCTCGAAGTAAGAGGGAGTTTAGGATAAAGCAATAAAGTTATAATTAGTTGATGATAATGTACTATAATTAGCTAGCATAAATCTTATTCATCATATTTAATTTCTAAATCTATATTTAGCGAGTTCTGTATTTATTTGTTATATATTCAAGAATATTAATGGAGAAGGTTGTTCTCAAGTTATCTTTGATCTATAAATTCCAGAAGTTACAAGATTCTGCAAAAAGTAAGTTTATTCTAACAAGAACATTATCAGTTTACCTTCCAAAATAACAATACTCACAGCTACTGGATTGGTTATTATCAAGCATTAGTCAATAAATTATAAGAGAGACGAGAGAAAGAGATTACCATTTCTTGCATGTGCTGATTATATTAGAGTTATAAAATCAACCGATCAGAGATCCTGAAATTGAACAAGACCACGCGAGTGAGAACATGAGGACGAAACATATTATAAAGAAAATTCCAACTAGAGATTCTTATAACATAATATTTAAACGAAGTGGTTGAAAAATTAGAAACCAAAGATTGAACTAAGCAGATCTCTTACAACTAAAGTCAAGTAGTCTAGGAAAGCTTTTCCCTGTCGTTGCAACGACCTCTCCTCCCTAGATTGGATGCTCTTCTCCTTCAATTAAAGTGTTTTACCTCGAGGTCATCCGAAATCTTCTCCTAATTGGTTGGCATGTTTTGATCTACTTACTGTGGTATGCGGTCATCGCGTAATAATCGTGTGCACCAAATTACTTTTAAATTTGTCAATGCTTTGATTTGGGAGGCTGAACTAACTGTCCGAAATTGAATAACAAGCCCTTTCGCCAATCAAATTCCCATCGAGCTTCTGTAATGCCTCAGTTTGATCTCCTTCAACCTCCATTATCGACTTTTCTTCTCTGTTTCATCGATTCTTCATCTCAGCTTCATGAAATCCGTACATGATTACTCTCCTTGGGCCATATCTTTTCTTCTACCTACTGTTGGGGTTTTTTGATTCAAAATTGGTTCTCCTTTGAAGTGTGTTGGGCTACTTAGCTATTGGCCTATGCAACATTTTAATTCTCATGTTTTTAGTAGAATGTCGTTTATCCCAAAAAACATAGCAGACTAAAATATTTTACATTTCATATTAGAATTGCTATGTTATAATGTTTTTAAAATTGGAATTGTTTTTAATAACATTTTTTAAAACAGGTTGTTTTAGGATGTTTTAAATATATATTGTAATTGTTTAACATAAATATTTATTTTTAAACATAATATAAATATTTATTATATCCAGCCAGATTAATTATTTCGAATAATATAATTAATTTGTTTCATGAAAAACAACGTTTTTATTTTAATCAAACTATTATGTGATTGTGTGAACCATTTAACTTAAATTATATGTCTTTTAAATAAAAAAATTATTTAAAAAAAAAGAAACAAATGATCTTTAATTCTATAAGACGAGATTATATGGCATGACGGGTTTTGGTAAATATTAATAAGAGATGGTATACTACTGGTTGTTTTGGTATAATTAACAATCAAAATACAATTATACAATCTTACAAAAGAAAACAAACAATTAAACAATTATACGAGACAAAGTTATATGGTAAGACGGGTTTTAGTCGATATTAATACAATACGGTATACAACAGATGAAATACTAGAATTAACAATTAAAATACAATTATATAATCTTGAAAAAAGAAAACAAATTATATTAACAAAATAAATACAACTTTTAAATTTAGTTATAAAGAAATTAACCTGCGGTGTACCGCGGGTCATATCCTAGTATTAGAACGTTTTAGTAGTCCTATGATATAAGCACCTAACAGAGCATGAAAAAGGACTTATTACATAATTTAGAAAAGCTATAAAGGGGCTCTAACAAAGCATTTTGTTAATGCTATGGTGTAATGCTCTATCATAGCATGCCGAAAAAACGCTATCGTATATGGGAAGTCTACCATAACAGGGGCATAACACAACGTTTATGAAAACGTTATTGATGACATATAATAGCTCTTCTCTCATGCTAATAATGTTGATATTTTTTGTAGTGTTATTAAGTATAATCGCACTTTAGCACGCCGTTACTAGAGGAAAGACACACTTGATCCTATCAAGCTACAAGATATTGACGATTGTAATGAGTGGTTGGTAGGATGAATGGATGGGGAATCTTCTGGTGAGTTAACAGAACTGGTTTTTGATGATAGTGATTTGACATGGGAAATGGTAAGCCAAGTATCTGAAAAGCTAATGAGTCTAACTATTGTACTAAAGGCAAAAGAGGACTAGCATCGTCTTCAAGTAGAACTGAAAAGGGAAGAATACAGCCTCATGCTCCATTCCAACTCCAAGAACATCTTAGAGCACGTCTTCAACTCCAATGGCTTTGATTGATGAGGATGATCAAATTGAAGAGGATTTCGAAAAAGAAGATAAGGATAATGAATTGTGTGTGGAAGATGATGAGGAAGAGTTTTAGAGTTTCAGACTCAAAGTTTTATCTTTGTCGGATTGGATTCTGTTTGTTTTCATTTTTATGTTTCAGAGTTTCAGGCTCACGGTTTAGCTTTTGTTGGATTTGATTTTCTTTTTTCACACTTATGGTTTAAGTTTTTCTTGAATTTTCTTTTTCAGACTTTTGGTTTAAGTTATTGTTTGGATTTTCTTTGTTATCTCTTTTTTAGACTCACAAATTGTTCTAAAATGGCTTTATGTATCAATGAATACAACTAAGCTATTGTTTTTTAAGTTGCACCTCATACGGCAAAGGCTCTAAGGCTCATGCGCCTAGACTCGAGGCTCAAACAAGCACCTCAACGCCTTACCTCACCTTGTGCTATTTAAAACACAGTTTAAGCCTACCTTGAAATAGTCAAAGTTGTTCATCAGGGACAATCGAGTGAGAGTGATATATTACAATACAATGGTGTCCATATCCTTGTTTCTCAAGTAAGTTCGGTTTCCCATTTATACCTAACAACTACCTCCCTCTTGTGAATCTGGTTGAACCTAATCAAAGCTCTTTTGGCGAGTTCTGTCAATGGCCTATATTTTCACTCGGCACCCAGACTTTCAAGTAGATTTCTTGCCAAAGTACGAGGATCTTGAGTCAGTGTACTTGACTCTCTTCTTCTACCTCATCAAGACACTAAGCAAGTCTCCATAAAGCTTGTCTGCGGCTGAACTAACCAATGCTCAAAACCAATTGACAGAACTGAAGAAATTAGGCTTCAAGCTAGACTGGTTGAAGTCAAAGCTCAAGGAAGTTTCCTTGGAGAGGAAGAAAGCAGTTCCCGACAGTTGTCATGTCCTCGAAGAATGGGTCAGAAATGTGAAACTTACTTTGTCGGATCTCCAAGTTAAACTGGACAAGGACAAGATCAAATATGTTGATGTTGCTGCTAGAGTTTTTTTGTTTGGGTTCATCAGTTTTCTTACCTCTTCTCAATATGAAAACACTTAACTCACTAGCTATGTGTTTTTTTTATGGATTTATTGCGTGGACATCTTTCACATTCAACATAAACAAGGAGGAGGATTCTCTGATTCACTTGTTGTCACTTCATAAACATGATTCACGCACCAGCTCACTTTCCATTTCCTTGCTCTTTTTTTTTTTCTTTCTTTTAATTCAAATTATCTATCTTTTGGTGATTCGAAATGGAGTTTGGTATTTTTGACACTTGTATCAATCCGCTAAAAAAAATTACTTACATTCTTCTTAATTAATAGATTCTACAATCTCTCACGTAAAGTTTACGCTAACCATGAATCTCTCTACTAGTTTCTTATTGAATTACTTCCCTACCTATAGCTGTAGACATTAGGTATCTCCATGATTTCAACCCTAGAAGAATCCATAACAATATTAAGTACCTTAAGTATTTTGTAAAATTTTCTTGTGATTGAAATAGATCTTAACTACTTCAAATTTTTATATAAGAATATATAATATTTTTGAAATTTTATTCGCTATATATTATGTTTGGAAATTTGCGAATTCGAAATTACATATTATGTTTACACAAGATGTTGTTGTGTCTGGATGGACAAAGGAAAATCGCAGTTGCAGGCGCAGGCGCCGCCTAAATCCTGACGACATTGGAACTAAAGGTGCTTAAAAGGTTGATTGAAAGTGAAACAGACATCAACATTAGGATAATTCATGTATTTTTTAAAAGTTGCATGATAAAGTGGAAAAGAATCGTTTTTCACTCTAAAAAAACTTTTCAAAGAGAAAGAAACTTTTTCGATCAAAGTCCAAATCGCCGTCCAGTTTTTCACTCCGGCTTTGTGCCCGGACAAGGTCCGGTTCCTTTTCCAGCATCGATCGGCTTTCATGGCGGTGGTGGCTGGCTTGAGAGCGGTTTTCCTTTGCTTCGATTTAATCATTTTGGTTTTTAGGAATAATACCCTCGACTTTATTTAAATTCAAGTTCAAATATAATTTTTTCAGCCATAAGTCCGGTTCCTTTTCCAGCATCGATCATGATCATATTTTTTCGACGTTGATTTCGTTCACCAGAATCAGAGTCCAAGCAGGTAGAAGACGATGAAAAAGATTCCAACATGTGGCATTGTTATAGCCTAATAGCTTGTCACGTTTGTGTAGAGAAGAGAATCTTTCTTTTTTTTTTCGATATTGAAGACTGGGCTTTATTGGGCTTTCATGTTTGTAAACTCAATGTACTTATAGTTGAAACAAAAAAGGAATTTATTATAAGAAAAAAAAAAAGATGTTGTTGTGTCCGTTCAACTAATAAAAGCCCAAGTACTTTTTTTTTTTGTTGCGTTGGTTATTTATACATTTGCAAAAAAGGTCCCATATTTATTTCCTTTTTCATTTCTTATCAAACTTTTGACAACGATCATCCAGGTCCCACTCTGCTTCTTAACCATTCTTTACCAAAAATCAATTGTTCTCTCCCTCTCAGCTTCCGAAGTCTTCATCTTTCTCGACAATATCTAAACCTTGTCTGAGAATCATTTGAAGAAGATCTTTCATCATCACCGATCCACTTTCTGATGTAAGAAAACTACAGTCTTCCTTCCTTCTCACTTCTCTTCTTATCTTGCTTTCATGGTTAGGGCAAGTTTGATTTAAGCTTATGTGGATGATAGAACTAGTGTTTATACTTGTAGTTAGGTCAATGGAACAGACAAAGGATGATTCTGATTTTGAGGATGATTGTGAAACGGTAAGCATTTTCTTTGAGAATGTTTCAGTGGCAGAGAATGAATGATCTTTAAGCTGTTTTATGTGACAGAAGAAGATGGAGACTGATACATCAGCTCAAGAGGCAAGGAATGGTAAAGACATACAAGGGATTCAGTGGGAAGGGTTTAAGTATAATAGAGACGAGTTTCGTGAGACTAGGTTGAAACAATATGATAACTTTGTTAATATCTTAAGGCCTAGCTCTCGAGAAAAGCTTGATAAGGTTAGTGCAGTACATAGAAAATGACTATACTATCTGTGATTTTTGATCATTAGAGAATAGATACATGAAGTTTATTTTGTTACAATTGACAGGAACATGGGCAAGTAGTTGAGAAAGGAAAGAACTTTTATGACTTCCAATTCAATACAAGGCTTGTCACTTCCACTATTGTGCATTTTCAGGTAGAGATTTTGTGTCTGCTGATTCATTACCAACCACTATGTAAAAGATGAATCTTTCTTCAAATTTAAGAGTTTATAGGCAGATCATTTGCATCATTATTGGATTAAGTTAATATTTTGTTCAATATTGGTTTAGTTGGTAGATAATTAAAGCATAGGTTAAATTGCATCTCATTTGAAAAATCTATGAATTTCAAAATGGTTTCGATGAGGTATAACAAATATATGAGCAGGTAGCTTTTGTCTAAGAAAGTGCTTCAGGTTGACTAAATTGTTCTCTGAGTACAGTTCATGACTACCAGCATCCATGGTGATACTATCCTCTTTCCATTTTCTTTTTGAATTTATTAACTTTATGCTTTCAGAAATCGAAGGCCTGCGCTCGGGTTTTCTATTCGCTGTAATCCTTTTTCTGCAGAGGTCTCGGCGGATGCTTGTATAGTTGTATTTATATTTTGCTTTTCTAAAATGTTTCTTAAATGTTAAGTTCATCATATCAGACTGCATCAAGTGACTTTATCAGCCAATATCGAACAAAATCACAGACTTAAGTATGAAACTAGAGTCGGGCTTTAAAGTTGTTATGCACGTTGTATGAATAAAGTGAGGGTTGGAACAATCATATACTACATCGTTTTTGCACTGTACTTTGCATATATCCTCTTCTGCAGATCTGCGGTGTGTTTATTCTAATTTGAACATGGCTTATCAACATATTACTCAATAATTTGTGGCACTTAGGGATATTTTCCTCTAATTTCAACCTCTGATGCAGTTGGGAGTACTGTCTGAGCAGCCAGCAGCATAACGATATGGGTATGATAGGAGAATGTTGTAACCATGTGTCCAGATAGAATTTTTTGTTTCTTACCACATTATACGGCTATGCATGCATATAATTTGTTAAACTTGAGTAGTTTTGGGTGCTTTACTCATTCATTCACTAACTTCTCTGTTCCCGCATTTCATGCATTGCATATCATATATATGGGATGGCGTTTAACTCAATCTAGTTATAGATGCAACTTAATCATTTTGTGTAAAACAACATTGTTCATTTTAGTCTCTAACTTGAGTCCATTAAAAAGAAAGTCAGAAAGCCAATTTCACATCAAGTCTGGTTCTTACCTCATATTCATATACAAGAAAATCTTGTTTTCATGTTTTCTGCGTATATGGCGCGTGATTGAACTTTCATATTCTTCCTTTTACAGCTTCGGAATTTGGTATGGGCGACATCTAAGCATGATGTATATCTAATGCAAAATTATTCACTCATGCACTGGTCATCTCTACTCCAGAGAGGGAAAGAAGTACTTAATGTCGCCAGATCAGTTACCCCCACTCAGGTGAGAGCCGTTGGAACACATGAAAACTATTACAAATATATAGTTTTCCAGATTGATCTTAGTTCCTAGTTTGATTTTTCTTTCAGAAACTACCTGGATTGTTTTCTGAGCCACTCTCTAGGGTGCAAGTTAGCAGCATGGCAGTCAAAGAAAATCTGATCCTTTTAGGAGGGTTCGACGGGGAGCTTCTCTGCAAGGTTCACATTTTCTTCGAATAGTCATTGCTTTCGTCGAGTAGATAATATAAACCTTAAAACCTATATCGTTTAACTTGTATTGCTCTTCTCTTTCTCCAGTGTGTAAATCAGCCTGGGGTTGCTTTTTGCACAAGATTATCAACGGAAGATAATGCCATCACAAACACAGTTGATATATACCGAGACCCAAGGTATAGTAGTATATAAAGAGGGCCAGAGAGTTATTAGCAATTTATAGAGGTTTTACTTATCATCCTGAACTCGAGCTAAATTTTCTTCTCTTCTCTTCTTATTGCAGTGGCTCCCTTAGGCTTATAACCGCAAATAACGACTGTAAAATTCGTGTATTCGATGCTCAGAGCTTTACACGTGTCAGTGAATTTGCTTTAGATTGGTCTGTCAATGTGAGTTTCCAGGCTATTTATTCTCCACTACACCCACCAACATCTCAAGTCTCTAGCCGCCAAATGTCTCTAACTAGAAACACTCTAATGTTCTTGCAGAATACCTCAGTTAGCCCGGATGGGAAGCTACTCGCTGTAGTCGGGGACAGTACAGAATGCTTGATCTCTGATTCCCATTCTGGAAAAGTAAGTATCCTATTCCGCTAACTGCTCTCTAATTAGCTCACAACAGCTCTAATCTGCTACATTCAGTCCTAGGCTGGACAGAGTATAGCCCTGTAGCTTAGAGTTGAGCTGCTGAACTTCTTTGAAGCTCATCATTTTTTGTCTTTTTTTTTTCTCATCCACATTCAAATGTTGTAACTGGACTTGGTATTACGGTGCAGGTTATTTCAAGCCTCAGAGGCCACAAAGACTACTCATTTGCATCTGCTTGGCACCCGAATGGTCTAATCTTAGCAACGGGAAACCAAGACACGGCATGCCGTCTCTGGGACATTCGTAACCCGTCAGAATCATTCGCTGTCCTGAAAGGAAACATGGGAGCCATCAGAGGACTGAAGTTCACACCAGAAGGGCGGTTTCTTGCAATGGCTGAGCCTGCAGACTTTGTTCACATCTTCGACACGCAGTCCGGGTTTCTACAGTCCCAAGAGATTGATCTGTTTGGAGAAATAGCCGGGATCTCGTTCAGCCCCGATACAGAGGCACTATATGTAGGGGTCGCAGACCGCACTTATGGAAGTTTGCTGGAGTATAAGAGGAGAAAGGATAATCACTATATGGACTCCTTTTACTGAGAAAAGGTAAATGAAAAGTAAAAAGCATCTAATATGTTGTCACAAGATGGGTTTAACCCTATTAGTGTGTATATGTAGACAGAATTGGTAGTTTCTTTGGTAATATCTGTTATGTACCCATAATATATCTTACCAAACTTTAAGTATGTTTTGTTAATTGTGATTGTTTTTACTATTTAGGGGTCCGAGACTTGTAGATTAAACAGGCCATATACGGCATTGTGCTTGGGTTTGAGACTCCACATTTGTCAACAAAACATCGGCCAAAAGTTGCTACTACTTAGCCACTATTAGATGACTGTATCGCGACCACATATACTTGGTCGTATATCAGTGCAATTTTGTGACCAAATACGATAGTCGCTACTCGCTAATATAATCGTAAAGTAACGAATATATTTCATACTGGAAACAATAGTCACAAAAACAGTCGCTATTTACTACTCTAAAAAGAAGATTTAAATGTTATTTTCAAAAATTAACCCTAATTTTAAATTTTAACCCTAATTTTAAATTTTAACCCTAACCCTCACCAAACTAAATCAGAAACTATAAATACTTATAAGAAAATCTATTTTTTCAATACTTAACCCTACCTTATAAGTCTTAATTATTAACCCTTACAAAACTCCAAAAACTAAATCATAAACTCTAAAACTTTTACAAAAAAAACTCTAAATCCTTAAATTTTAAATTCTGAAATCCTTAACCATTATATATATATATATATATATATATATATATATATATATAACCAAGAATTTTAATGAAAAACCAATTTACCTATAAATTTAAATCTCTAAACCAACAATTCAATTAGTATATATATATATATATATATATATATATATATATATATATATATTCAAATTTGTGCTAATTATATATGGTACTTATGCTCATACTATATATGTCAAAACTGAAAACAAAATATGATTATTTGTAGGTTTAATCAAAACTGATCTGATTAGCGAATAATAAGCGACAATATTCAAAAACATTGGCTAATTAAAGCCCGGGAAACCACATCCAATAGTCGCGGCCCATAACAAACCCAATTAACTCTATCCTAATCGATTGAGATCCCAAATCCCTAACCCTAATTTCATTTGCTCTTCTCCAATTTTTTTTTTCTCTTTTTCTTCTTTGAATCATCTGATATTGTTCTCGAAATTTTCTTTAAATCCTCTCCGGCTACAAGAAAAAGTGTGTATTCAACGTCCCACACCGGCTAAAATGTTTAAGCAAAGATTCATAGTCATATTATAAAGAAAAACAAAATAAATTAAAATATGAATGAGCACCAAGGTTAACTTAACAAACATCAAATTTAAAAGTTTGTATACGATTTCATTTTGGTTTTTAATTAAACTGTTTAATTTTACCTGATATAGTTATTAATTTTTTTCAAATATTATTATTGATATATACAAATAAAAATACTATAATATTCCAAATATTTGAATATATATATTAAATAAATATGCGACGGGTTATATTGTGGGATGCGGTTGAATCATATCAATAAGAATTAAAATATTATTCAGCCGTAGTTTTAATACGGGTTAAATCCTCATTTTATTAATATTTTTTAATATCACCAAGATTAAATTATATCTAATTGGCCTAATTTATTTAAGGTTGTATAACACAAAATTTGTCCCTCTGTAAATTGTTACTTAATGACAAATATAAAACTATAAATATAAATATCTTAAAAATTAACATAATTTGCAAACTTTATACTTAATTATAAAAAAAATTAAACTACAAACTTTAGAAAATAATTTGTCATCCGCATGTGTCTAGGCCTGGGCGTTTGGGTATTCGCATCGGATTTGGATTGGGTTTTTCCGATTCGGGTTTTTTGGATTTAGAAATCTAAAATTCTTTCGATATTTTAAGACTTTGGGTTCGGATCGGGTTCGGATTCGAATTTATCCGAAGTATCCAAAATTCAGAATTTTGTATCAAAATATATTCAAATAACTTGAAAATACATAAATATCTAAATCTATCGAAAAGTAGGTAAAGTATTCAAAAATATCTTAAAATCCAAATATTTTAGGCACTTAGGTGGTTGTAAATATGATTATTACTAATAAATTATTTCTATGAATACATATTTCGGATATGTTCGGGTACTTGATCGGGTTCAGGTTTAGATCAAGTTCGGGTTTTCGGGTTTAAAAGTTTAGGATCCGTAAAAGTATTTTAAAATTTCGGATTCGAATTCGGTTCGGTTCGGTTATTCGGATTTGGGTATTTTGCCCAGAGCTATGCATCAATCTCTAATTAAACAATATAAGTGTTACTTAATTTTTATAATGAAATGAAGATGAAACTATTTGACTTCATTCATGCGATAACTTAATTCACCGGAAGTAATTTATTAAATAAAATTTTGAAAATATAACTCACTTTTCGATATCTTATAACTTAATCCATATAATGTTGAATCGTTTCAAATTTTAACCTTATTATATCAAAAAGATAGTCAAATTAATGGCGTGACAGCTCCAAGCCTCCAACCAACTCACGAATAAGGAAGAATATGTAAGATTACGAAGAGATTAATTGTTTATTAAGAATTTAGCGAAGACAAATCTTTTTTATTTAGAATTGACGCAAAAGATCATTTGATACGGGAGACATTAGAATCAATGTAATTAAATGTCAATAAGAAAGTCAACTATATGTCCATATAATCCCACGTGGACTGCAGGTGAACATAAAGGCATGTCGCTGTATTTGAGTCGTTTCATGTACGGATGATTATGAAACTGTAATACCAATTTAAGAAGTGCACTTAAAATGATATACGAATTAACTACATAAGATAAAACTTTGCATATGATCCATAAAATTGTAAACTTGGATTTTCTAAATTTTATGGTTTGTTATACTAGTAATAGTATATCAGCGAAGAACAGCAAACTCGTTGTGGAATATGTGTTACATACCAAATCGGATTCTAGAGTCCAATATTATGTAAACTATGAGATTGAAGGACGTAAAAAAAATGTCTTTTGTTAAAGGAGGACGTTAATTAAACTATTTAAAAGAAAGATTCGACAAAAATATATACATAAGAGAACCTAGATAGTAGATTCTAGATCTTTGTCATGGAATATGCACTCACCAAATATAGTGATAATATTGATGATGATGGTTGTGGTGGTGGTATTGGTGGCTGTAGACTGGTAGTGAGGGTATAATAAAGATATCATGAATTCATGATCACAAAATACCGATAAGAGTATGTAATGATGTGTAAAAATGACATTTTACTTTCATTTTACTTAGAGGATTTTATATAGTATTATATTATAAAAATGACATGTGACTTTTATTAGAAAGTATATATTATATATTTATGTATTGTTGAAGAAAATAATTTTTTTTATGAATTCCTATATATTTTTGCTAATATACTTGTTTAATAAATAGCAGTGTCCAAGGAAGCGATAGACGATAAGCGGACGGTGACATTCTGCCTAGCGCGTAGAATGCTTAGTCGGAATCTACCCGATTTTAAGCGGTATATATTTATATACTACTACATGAAATATTGAAAACACATTATAAAAATCTGAAAATTATCAAATTTTTGAAAATAAATTTAAATTTAATATTATAAAGTAAGATAAAATAAAATAATTAAAAGTATAGGTGTCTTCATATGCAATTTTAAATATATTAAGATATATTTAAATCCGCTTATCTTAATGTCCGTCTAATCTGTTTAATGTACACATATTCCGCCAAATCTATCAGACCGTCTAATAAAACCAATTTTTAAAAAGTCAAAATGGTACGCAGGCGTTTAACAATTAGATGACGCCGAAACAGCCGCCTATCCTGCTTTCTTGAACATTGATAAAAATCAGTTTCCATCTAAACTCAACTTATGAATTTAAATTCTGAGTTTTGAAAAACGAACATAAATTAAATAATGTCGTTTGCTCTACCGTAAGGACGAGTCATGAGCACACGAATAAGAATAAATACATCTAAATGATTGATTTGGAAAGGGCAACGTGGGATGTTAATTAATGGGGAATCTTGTTTCATTATACACCAAATTGTCATGTGACCACCACACTCACTTAATATTTTACCTAATAGTTTGATCTTCTCTTCAAGTCTACTCGTAGAAAGTTAGCTTTGAGGTATATCGAATATACTAATTTGTTTCTATAGTAACGTTGACGCCAATTGGAAATAATACCATATTGTAATGTTTAAATAATATTCCTCGATGATTGACCAAAAAATAATAATAATATTCCTCGACTGAATGTCTCGTGCTGTCATGCATTGTCTTACGTAGAAACCTATGCAGTTTTGTATAAGGTTCAACGTACCAAATTTATTCTTACAAACTCGACTCGAATTTCATAAATGCAAACCCATTAAATTGAATTTTTCTTGTTTTTCCCCAAGAGAATAGATTAAAAAAATTTATTATTCAAATAAATTTTTATTATTCATAATACATCAGCTTATACGTATAAGATTGTCTTTTGTGTAAATATTATTAAGGAAAATAGTTAATAGGTTACCGTATTTTCCATCGTATACACGGTATACTGTATGTAAATGATTTACCCATTGATTCTATATATGAAAAAATAATTTATCGTGAAGTCTCTTCATCTTAATCCATAGACAATAACTAATAAAACTACTAAGATTATAGTACCAGATTATAGTACTTTTTTTTTTGGCTATCTTTCAGAGTTTGAGAAAGAATTTGGTAAGAACACAATCAATATTCTAAAACGCATTAACGTTTTATTGGTAGTATCTTAGATTAATTAGATATGAAATATAATGTTTTTATTGATTATATTGTTAAGAATAACTCTTATATAAAAGCCAAACTAAAATCAAAGAACCGGATATGTGGCATTTTATGATTAGGTGTTTCATTTTTCTTTTGTTTCTTCTTTTTCTCTCTTTCACACAACACGAAATCTAGGCGTGGACATTCAGATTTCATATCGGATTCGGTTCGGGTTATTTTGGATTCGGATAATTCGGATGAGGAAGTTTATTATCCGTGCGGATTATATGACTATTCGGTTCTGTTTCGGTTCGGATGGTGTCAGATTCAGATCAGTTTCAGATCAGTTTTTGAGAAAAAAAAACTAAAAAATTGTTCAATTTTAATAAAGATCGTTTAATTTTACTAAAATTTGGTTTAATTTTGCAAAACATTGTATAATTATAATAAATATAACTAAAAGAATTCGGATATCAACTCGAAAATATGTTGGACACTAGAACTTGACTTCGTGATTGACGTGCGCATCAACAATTGAAATTTAATTTGATCGAGTATATTTGGAAATTTTTTGACAGGAATGAATAGTTTAACTAATAATTTTTGTTTATGTTTACGTCATATTTGTTTAAACTTTTATGTCAAGTATGTTTCAAATTTTATAAGTTGCAATAATTATTAAAGTATTTAATTTTATTTTAAAATATTTTTTTTTAAAGAACTCCAAGTTAAGAACCTACCATTATAAATTGCCAAAATTTAAATCTCTTAACCAAATTCTTAACATCAAAATTTTAAAATCAATTTATATATATTCCTAAGAACTATGATAAGACTAATCTAAGATACTACCAATAATGATGCTCTTATGCGTTCCCTAGACGATAGACGAGTTCTTAGCACATTTTCGGCGAGTGTTTAGAC
This sequence comes from Arabidopsis thaliana, assembly GCF_000001735.4. Classification (NCBI taxonomy): domain Eukaryota; kingdom Viridiplantae; phylum Streptophyta; class Magnoliopsida; order Brassicales; family Brassicaceae; genus Arabidopsis; species Arabidopsis thaliana. The sequence continues at coordinate 13,461,450 of NC_003070.9, read as the reverse complement.
GGATGAAAAAAAAACAAAATAAATTTGCAGCGGTGGATAATAGTTCGATGTTAATTATTTGCATAAGCACTTTCAGAATTATTTTTTTAAATGATGTAAAATTGATTTGCATCAATTAAAGAGATATAAAATAAATGATATAACAAACTTTTTTTGCAGTGAAACTTGAAGTGACCAAGTAAAAGTATAGTTTCTATGTAGAAATAATTACACACAATAAATAATCTCACAAGGATTAGAAGATATTTTATATATAACTTTTTGGATGAATTGCCTCAATCAAAACATAAAGAGTAATTACATCTTAACCAATAAGTTATAATTACTCATGAGTAGTTGACTATAATATTATTGGATTGTTAGTGTTTGTCAATCACTTCTAATGCAAAGTATTAACCAATTAATGTGATAAGAGTCTTGAAAAAGGATTAGTCTCTATGGTCTTCAATTGTGTTTTAAATAATGTTATATCTTTATTGAATAATTTTCCTTGCATTACTTTGGTTAATTCCGTTGATCCAAATCTTTATCCATTTTTCTAAAAGCATTTGTTATCTCTCTTTTACTTTAGATTCGTCTAGTAGTCAATTACTTGCTTTCTTTCATGATTACTTGTTTTTTCACAAAATGATTAAACAAACATTTGTTAAACCACATAAGGAGCCACATGGTCAGTGAAAAAAAAAGTTCTTAAAGTTCATTACTGATGGATAAAAGTTGTATAACACATTTGACTTATAATTAAATACAAAAACGCGTTTTTGTTCTTCACCAATTTACCACCAAACCCGGGGAAAAAAAGTAAAGAGGATAACTTATACTAATATAATAATATTAGTCACTAATTGCGTTTAGTAATGAATAGGCGCCACTTATGATCGTATCTCCATCACTTGAGAAACACTTAATACTGTAATAAGTCCCTGGTTATATCATACTACAATAATAGCAAACTTGATATTGGTGTTGGCCTGTTGGGGTCTCCCGTCCAACACGGTCCAAGAATCATGTCCAATTAACACTAATTCTCCTTTCACCCCAACTTTTCCAACTAATCTTATCAACATTTTTAATTTCTTCCTGCTACTTATATTCAAGAAAATAATACCAAACTACAAATGCACTTTAAAGATGTGAGCAGAGTTGAAATATGAGTAGTGTTTCAAGAAGATCTTAAATTTCCCATTTTTTCTTTTGAACAACTAAGAGGTTCTGCCATGAGACCGTACATCTTCCCAAGTCGAATACTGTACCAGGCAATTTTATACAGTTTTCTCCCAAATACCACCTGAATCACCAATGATCTCTAGACTTTGTCTGAGATACTTTACGGGTTGAGTTAATGGCACTTGATAAGAGATTCGATATTATAAAGGCAAAGAATGAAGATAAATTCGAGCAAGAGTTTAAGAAAAGCAACTCATTAATTTTTTTAATTCTTATTAGAAAAGTTTCCTTAATTCTATGTAGCAATTTAACAAATGACTTTCTACTCTAAGAATCAGGTCAACGACTCTTTTTCGAAGACAATAATGATTTTTTGTTTTTATTGTTTTTGAGTTAATATACGCATACTTATAATATCATGAGAATATTCTTAACTTTTTAATATTGAACATGTATTTAAAGAAGAAAACTGACACAAAAATATTAATAAACAATCATATTTATATTTCCTTTTTATGAAGGAATTTTCATCCCTTCACTTTTTTTTTCTTTTTCATACCTATCACATTTTGATCATTATACCATTCCGTTTGCATGTTGGAATTTTAAAATGTTGCTATTGACCACTTTTTGTTTATTGTATTTTTATGGGTTACAGCGGTATATCTTTTACCATAATAGTTAGAGATTACAACCCACAATCCAGGATATCTTCTATGAAAGGTGTAGTAGTGTCATAATAATAGTTAGGGATAGCTTATAGGGGTAAGAAATAAAAATATTAATGGCCTGATTGGTATAAACACAATTTGGCTACGATTGTGGGAGTTTGCAGAAGTGTGTGGCTGCAGTTTCAAATGTTAATAAGCATTTTGAATGACTAGTTAATTTAGCGGTTTAAATTAATAAAAAATTATGACTAGTTAACTACCGGATACAATAACTATTAAATCAAAAATGATTAATAAATATAATATTTATGCATTTAACAGTTGTACATCCGTTGTTATACTTGATAATAAAAACTTATATTATGATGATAAAATATAATTAATAATAAAATTATATATATATCATAATTAGAGTCGTGTCAAGCTTCTTTGAAAATGTGAGCCCGTACCTAATTTTTAAAAAAATTATTTAGAAACATTTTTACATTGGAAAAAAATATAAATAGAAAAATATGAAAATCTATTATAGTGTTCTAAAGAATTAGAGATTTACAATTTTAGTTTGTTTAGTAAAAGAAAACTAATGGTTTACTGGATCATAAATAAAATACAGAATTGTTTATTTAAATACAAATAGTCTAATTTTCAAAATTTGATAAAGAATACAGAAATATAAATAATATACATTATATAAATGATATAAAAAATAATAATATAGAAAAAACTGAACATTTATAAAAGAAACGATGTTATTTCTTAAACGTAAGGAAAAAACATATTATGACCAAATATTGGGAATTAATCATTATGAACTCAAACTTAAAACGAGACACTCAAATATACAAAGTTTTGACCAATTGAACTACCTATATATCTGAAATTGGAGCCTTAATATTCAATAGAAAATTTGGGGTTTGAGGCATCCGCCTCTTTTTTATAAGCACAGCTCTATTTGTAAATTTCATAGAAATATGACAAACTAATTCATAAATCTTCCAAATTGACAATATTATTACAATACTACTTTTATTTATTATCTTTCTTCAGTTGGGATTGATACACTGATATTAGTAGGAAAAAGTATTTAAAATTTTGAGAATGAACATTAATATATATATGATTTGATAATATTTATTTATTTGTTGTTTAAATGACTTTTTTTTGTTCTTTTTCTTTTTTGCTAACTGTCTATAATCGCAAATGTTTACAAAAAAGAACTTTTAAAATTCATCGATTTGAATGGTTTAGAATGGTCCGAAACTTTTGAAATGTCTATTATTGATTTTAAAAGTTAGCACCGCAACCGTCCGTAAATATAAGATTTGTGAATTGTACTATTATTGATGTTTTAGGTTAAAAATGGTGTGTAAGCAAAAGAAAAGAGAGATTAATTGGGACAAAAAATCACACGCGTGAGTCTTAATTTCGAGGCGACGCCAACGTAAAGTCCAATTTCCCACTTGCAGCAAATTGCGCCTGAGATCACGTGATGCTTTCGTTCTCACGTGGCTCTTCTATCTTGCAACTTAATTATCACTTAAATCACTTATTGAAGAAGGTATTATTTCATCATTAAATTAAATTATCACTTAATTATATCACTGTTATTGTTCCAACGGTATTTGTTGACGGTTGGAGGTTTCGAGCATTATTAAGATGCTAAAATTGTCAAATTTAGTTTCAACAAAATTACTGAATTGAAAAGAGAAAACACTATTTTAGAAAACGTTTTTTTGTTAATGAAGTGTGTTAGTGGTAATTTTATGAAGCCACTCTTTCATTTTACTCATAACATCATCCATTTAAGTTCGGAGAAAATTCAAATGCAAAACATTTAGAAGTATATATTTCAAACATTTTTATTATAACAATAATTTTTCTTAACATTTCAAATATATTTATATTTTTGCGTAGAAATTTGAAAATATCACTTAATAAAACAAAATAATTTCTCTAAAACATCTTAAAGTGAAACGGAAGGAGTATAATAAAAATTGAATATACTTGCATAACAATTGGTCTTAAATGTTTTTCGATAAATCTATTTGTATAAGCATAGTAACTTAATGGTATAGTAGAAGTACTAATCGATCTCAGAAGGATGTTAACACTTTTTTTCTCAACTAATTTTCAACGACTGTTGCAAAAAGAAGGAAAAAACGTAAACACCGCAAAAATGGCAAAAAATGCGAATTGTGGCACTAAGGACATGTGACCTGGTTTCTTTGGCTAAGAACAAATGCACCTTTAACTTCTGCTCTGCATGGAATCTTCAGTCTCCACGTACGAGTCCAAGTGTCGTGCGAATGTTAATATTCAAACTCTACAATAATTATCATCAAACAATATAACCAATTCAAGTATTGATTTGTTTCCAAAATAACCGTTGTACTTATGCTTACGCAAGTCCGCAAGTTCATATTTGATATGCTTCTGTCTAGAACAGCTCTGCCCACAGTACTCCGTAGTTCGTCCGTACTCGCTACCAAGAAGAACAAATTCAACCGTATAAATGTTTATGTGGGTTTTGACCCAAAACACTTTGTCATAATCCTTGCTCAAAAAATCGTTAGGCGCTAGTCGAACGATGAGGATAGGTCTATCACCTAACAAAAAAATCAGAGATTATACGAAAATTAATCGGAAATTAAGTTTAGGGTTATTTAATATTTTTAAAACATATTCCTCCATTACAATTAAGAGAATTATATAACATTGTTTTTAGAATTGTATTAAACACATGAAAACAAGATTTTAAGTTCAAATTTATGATTTTTTCATACAAATTAGAACATAAGTTTGATGTTTTAAATTTGGATATTTAAAAAGTTGGATATTTTTAAATGTTTATCTTAAAAAATAAAAAAAAATGAAAAAAAAGTTTTGGACTAGGCATCCTCTAGACAGGTTTAAGCGGATCTATGATGAATAAATCAGATCAACGATTAATCTTTTCGATTTGGACAAAATTGCGGTAGACTCTATCCGATCAGCCGACTTTTTGAACAAGGGATTCATAACTATTCTTCGAAACATTTCACTAGTTACAACATTTATATTCAGTTTTTATTCAATTATTTTTTATACTTCTTTTTTTATATATATTTGGATCAAATATGTATCTTATATAGTGGGAGTCAAATACATTTTTTTAAAGTCAAATACGTTTTTTTAAAAGTCAAGTACATTATTTTAGGATTATTGATGTACAAACAATATTTTAATCTATCTTCATTGAACAAGCCCTCTATATAAACGGTGAGAGTTGGGTGGGTATTACCAAGGTGAGGTTGAGAGCATCTTCCAAAAGAGAGAGTGTTTGTGTGTGTGAGAGAGAGTGAGTGTGAGTGAGAGAAGAAAAAAAAAATTGAGAGATTAAAATTTGAGTGAAATTAGGGTTTATTCTCTTCTTGCTTTCTTTGCTTCGTTTCATCTTCAAACCAAAAGAAAAAAACTCTTCCATGTCCTGTCTATTCATCAGTCGTCTTTCTTGAGAAAACACAAATCACGATTTTCTTATGAAGTGTTGCTTTATGAGTTTATATTTTGCCAAAACTCATCTAAAACGACAAACTTTTGTTTAAAATTGTATTTGAAAAGTGTTTTCAAGAAAACGATATCCATCAAAAATATTATGATTTTTTCTGTCAATTAATATTCTTTCATTCTTTTATAGAGTTGATCAACTTCATGGGCATTTTTTAGTTCCCTCAAGTTTTGATCCTCTTATTTTATTTCTTTTTTTGTTGATAAATTTATTTTAGTTTTGATCTATGGAGGTTGCTTATTTCAAACCTCGTTGATCACTTTTATTTCTGTATAAACCAAAAAACCAGTCTTTGAATTTTTTCTAAAAAGACAGGTTTTATTTCTTCAACCATTTTTTAATTATAATTTTATATAATCTTGTTTTTTGTAGTACATTTTTTTTTGTATTTCAGGAAACTCCGATGGCGGATCTCTTCGGTGGTGGCCACGGCGGCGAGCTTATGGAAGCACTTCAACCTTTTTACAAAAGTGCTTCCACGTCTGCTTCAAATCCTGCGTTTGCGTCCTCAAACGATGCGTTTGCGTCTGCCCCAAACGACCTATTTTCTTCTTCTTCTTACTATAATCCTCATGCATCTTTATTCCCTTCACATTCCACAACCTCTTACCCGGATATTTATTCTGGATCCATGACCTATCCATCTTCATTCGGGTCGGATCTTCAACAACCCGAAAACTACCAATCTCAGTTCCATTACCAAAACACTATCACTTACACTCACCAAGACAACAACACTTGCATGCTTAACTTCATTGAGCCGAGCCAACCGGGTTTTATGACCCAACCGGGTCCGAGTTCGGGTTCGGTTTCAAAACCGGCTAAGCTCTATAGAGGAGTGAGGCAAAGACATTGGGGAAAATGGGTCGCGGAGATCCGTTTACCCAGGAACCGAACCCGACTTTGGCTCGGAACATTCGACACGGCTGAAGAAGCCGCGTTGGCTTATGATCGCGCCGCGTTTAAGCTTCGTGGTGACTCGGCTCGGCTTAACTTCCCAGCTCTCCGATACCAAACCGGCTCGTCTCCGTCTGATACCGGCGAATATGGTCCTATTCAAGCTGCCGTAGACGCTAAACTAGAAGCCATATTAGCTGAGCCGAAGAATCAGCCGGGCAAAACGGAGAGGACGTCGAGGAAACGAGCTAAAGCCGCGGCTTCTTCAGCTGAGCAGCCGTCAGCGCCACAACAACATTCCGGGTCGGGTGAAAGTGATGGGTCGGGTTCACCGACTTCGGATGTTATGGTGCAGGAGATGTGCCAAGAGCCAGAGATGCCATGGAATGAAAATTTCATGCTCGGCAAGTGTCCTTCTTATGAGATAGATTGGGCTTCAATTTTATCGTGAAAAATTAGGATTCAATTCATTTTTATTCATTTTAACTTGTTTGTATTTTCTTTTAAACTTTAGGGTTATTAGCTGTGCGTAAAATTTGTAATTTAGCATTTTGTATGAATGTAATGCAAGTGTGTAAATTATGGACAGCTCAAGCTTTTTTGTTCATGCCGTACCATGTAGACCCTTCTTCTTTTCTCTTAATTGAAATGAATATGGTTAGTATTACTACTATGAATATATTGTAACACATTAGAATCGTGAAGTTCCATTCTGCGACAGGACCATTGTGCTTAGCTTAGAAATGATTAAAAAGTAAATTAGTCTAAAAGGGAACAATATAGTGAAAACTTAAAATTTAAATTGCTAAATTTCTAGCTTAATATTATAAATTTTGGTCCTATTTTGAAGAAGTCAAAAGAGAAACACAAGAGTGGAAGAAAAGGATCCTTGATTGAACTTTACGTGGTATAAAGATAACCTCATACAAAGTGCCTACGTTGACGACATTCTCATGCTTTCTCTTTAGAATAGACCGAGTGATAGATAATAAGTAAAAAAAAAAGTAAAACAATTATCAAGTCTTTAAGTTAACACAAAAGATTAGATTTCTTTTTTTGTGTTTAACAATGGTAACCAAAGTGAGTTTTTTTTACGAGCAAACGTTGTCAAATGAGAAAGGAAGACTTGGATGATAAAAGTGTCCATGCAAATATAGAAACCAATTGCCAAGCCAAAGGAATGAGAGAATGCACATATATTAGGCTTGCACATTCGGGTACCGGTTTGGGTTCGACTCGAGTATTTGGATTTTGGTTTCGTACTAGGAATCGAGGTACTATTTGGGTATTTTAAAATTTTGTTCGGGATTGGTTTGGTAACCTTCGGGTTCATATCAGTTCGGATAGTTGATATGGGTGAATTGAAAATTATCGGATACAGTTCAAGTTGGTTACTTTATACTCAAATTTATCCAAACTACTCGAAAAGAAAAACCCGATGTTCCCAATCAAACCAGGCAATATAGGTTAAAGGAGATCATGAGTTTAGTTAGGCTTCAAATATATTCGAGTTCCCGTTAATTTATCAGGTATTATCCTTTTTGAACCAATACCGAAAATATATGAAGACAAGACCCAATCAAATGTTCTAGAGGATCCAAAACAGACCCAAACCGATATTTCGGATAGGTTCTGGTTCAGTTCTTCGAATCCGAGTATTAACCGAGACCTAACATATATTGCAATCGGAATTAATATATTCACTAATAACAACTTTCTCGTCAATACTAATAATGATTCTCTGTACTCTAAGCGTTTATTATGGAGACTGTTTTGCTTCTTTTTCTTCCATTCATTGAATCCATACACTACAATCAAAGATAGACTCAAGACTTAACTTCAGATTCAAAACCCATAATATCTTCAAAAGACAAAAAGTCAAAAGACGATAATTGTAACGCACGCATGAGGCTGTCAACAGCTGGATTGACACAACCCAAGACTTATCCTTCAATTTGCATTAAAAGAGTGTAACGTATCAATATGTATATTTTATATAGTCAGCTTAACAAAAAGAATTAAATAAATGACACCATATTACATTTGGAGCATGAATCGTATTATCCGCAAAACAAAAAGAGAGAGACGAAAACCCCAAAAAGGCTTAAAGGATTTAGCTAAATTTACCAATTTCCATCTTCTTCTTGATAGCTTTTTGACCATGGTATATAAACGCGTCTATTATCCCGGACACTGTGAAGACACCTGCGCATTTTTACATGTTTCATTTCGGATTTTAATGTGCGTTAACCAACAAGTGTTGTTATGGTATATAGAGATTAGAGAGATACCTCCAACTATGGCGCAAACATTCGTCAAGAAGTGCAAGAATGATATGTGTTCCTCCGTAAATGTTACCTACGGAAACGACACATTTTAGTTAGGATTATGACTATAAATACGCTCTAAAACTGCAGTTAAAACACACAAATACACTCACCTTGATTGGAGAGAGATCATAGAAGAAGAAAACTCCAGGTAAAGATTGCAGTTGACCTGCTTCTGAGCTCTTTACATGTTCGGTCACTGAGAACTGCCAATTTTACATTTAAGTTAAGATAGTACGCGGAAGAGAATGAATAGATAATGAGGTCGAACAGTTAAAAGCCTTGGTTCACCTGATTCGATTGAATTGTGTGTCCTCTGATATCTGTGTATACTGTTGGTACAACCTATTGAAAGCAGACAAAGCAGAATAGAGTCATCGCGGGTATTTTATAGACGAATTTGAAGTATATGATACAGTGTTTGTCTTGGAACAAACCTTGATAAAGTATTGGTACATAGCATTAGGTGTGTCTTGACTCCACTCGACTCTGCAATTTCAAGTACGTTAGAGAGTATGAAAAAATAAATAGTGTGTGAATGGAATAGACCAGAATGGTTATTTACTTGTCAAGAGGGTTAACGACGCCAGGAAAGTAGTCTCCATAAGTAAGTCTATTGATCTTGTGACTTATCTGCAGGGAGACGCAACATATTGAATTGATATAAGATTAGAAGCATAACGAATGAGTTGCAGTCAATAGGACAAGTCATTTCTTACGTTAAAACTGTCTTTCTGAAAAGCAAGAAGATCGTGAACATGCACGCCCGACTGATGAAAGCTTTTCCCAGGAGCAAAGTGGAAGTTCCCAGCCACCTTATTGACCTCCAAGAACCCATATATATTACACCCTTCACCTTCTTCATCCTTTACTCTTTGTAGAAAACCTTCTCGTTTACACTGAATCACAAACAGATAAGTGAAAAGTATTTCAGCTCGCAGTTGGAAGATGGAAACTCTTTGAAGCATAGTTCAGTTAAGAGCCTCCCAAGTGCATACTAACTAAACAAAACGCACACAAGCCTTGGAGACTCTAACAAAGAATAAGAAAAAGAAACAAGAAGAAAGAAATGAAACAAAACTTGCTACTATCGCATTGAAACAGTGATGCCAGGAATTTAAAAGGCGAAGAACCTTTTCTTAGCAATTTACCTGGTCAATCAAATCTGGATTAGTAACCCCCCAACCTTTCTTTCTATATGCTTCACGAACATCCTCACACGAATTGCAGCAGTCATGCTCTTCCTGCACGGGGAAAAAACATACTTCAGATGAAAGCTTATAAATAAATGAAAGCCAGATTGAAAAAGCACTATCAACTATCCTGAAAATGATAACTATATATAGTACAGAAACAATCCACTATGACATCTGTTTTTGTTTATTCCATTATGACCTCTTGACTAGCACTAAACAATCAAGAGTAATCTGAATATGAACTTGAGAAACCATGCTCCACAAAGTCAAATAGAGAGATAACACAATTACCGCTTCAGCCCCATAGCAAGAACCACAGTAAGTCTCATTATGTCCCAGCCTGCCACCATGTTTCTGCAGTGGGTTTTCAATCTACACAAGCACAAAAAAAAAAGTATAAGACTTTAAAGACCCCAAAAACAAACGACTTTTAATTCTTGACACTACTATTCCATTTGCCATTTGCCATTTGCCTGCAGTTTAATCCTAGCCTAATGACTACAAAACCCCAAAGAATAGAATGGCAGAGAGCAAACCTTAGTAGCGCCTATTCCGTCCTGTCTTGCCTCTATAGTGTTGCCATTAGAATCTAATCTTCTCTTTATGATATCATGTTTCTGTAACTCACACATTTAACAAACTTAATCAACGTCTCAAACACAAAAACTAAGATTCACTAAGCTATAACAGTAACCAATTTTACAAACATACCACGTCAAGATGAAGCTCTCCACTAATATCCATAGCATCAACACTAAGAATCGAACATGCTAGAGCAGGAAACGTAATATCAAACTGCATCATCAATGAAACTTATCAGACATCTCTAATCAAATATAAGCACAAACCAAGTCAAAATCACTATTAAGTAACATTACGTTGATGCGTAACGTCTCTCCCCTTGAAGTATCTACTATAAGCTTCGTCTCGGTGACTGTATGAAGATAAAGACCTAAACAACAGAATCAAAGAATTTCAAAATTACGAAACTGGATATGGAGATTCACAAAATTGGAAGCGAAGTTGTTAATACGTACGGAGCTCGGAGAAGAAGAGAAGGAACATAACAACGGAGGAGAGGAGAGTGATAACTCCGCCGGATAATGTACGGCTGTAAAAATCTTCATTGATCTTAGGATATGCATCTAGATTCCGCAATTTATTCAAGATCCCGGCCATTTTTAAACACCTCCGGGAACGAAATTGTCAGATTCAGTTCACCGGATTCAAATCCAGCACCGAATACGATTAGGTAGGATGTTCGGAGACAAAATCAGACGAGAGAAACGTCGTCGGAAGCGAAAATTCTTCCGACGATGCGTGAATAGATCTTGGAGAGAGTGATCGATGAGATCTTTGAGTCGTTCTTCTTCTTCTTCTTCTTCTTCTTCTTCACCGTCTCGTTTTTTCTCCGTCGGACGGAGGAGCGTTTGACGGTCTACGTAAACCCGTTCGTGTTTGCCGTCTTTCGCTTCATGAGTAAACGACGTCGTTACTATTTCATGTGTCTTAAGAGGCTTTTCAATTGTTAGCTTGTAGCAAACTAGGCCCAAATTTGGTCGATGAGCAAAAGTAAAAATGGATAAAAATATTGTTTTCTATTTTGGTTTTTGTCTAGGACTAGTGATGTTAATTTGGGTATGCAAATCCTATTTAATTAATGGTTATGAGTAAGAGTTTTTGACCCATTTAAATTAATTTAGGAAAAACAAGTTAAATGAGATTAAATGGATTAAGCCAACTAAACTCATTTATTAAATAAGGTTTCACATAAATAAATTGGTATCCAATTAAGTCTATTTATTTTTCTTTTTCTATTAGTCATCCTTAGTAAAACTAAATTATTCTATTTAACTTCAGTTTTTGGTTTAAATATTAAAATTACGTTTTTCCGCCACAACCGTAAACCAACATTTTCTCGACAAAACCGTAAAACCACGTTTTCCCGCTAAAATCACAAAAAGTGTTTTCTTGCCAAAATCACACAAAAAGTATTTTCCGCCAAAATTAAAAATCACGTTTTCCCGCAACAACTGTAAGCCAACGTTTTCCCACCAAAACCGTAAAATAATATTTTGTACACATAAATTAAATGACTTTAAAAAAATTAATACATGCTAATTTTTTCTTCAAATAAATATAAATACATCCTAATTTATTTGACCAATAACACATATAAAAACAAATTTGTTAATTTTTCTTTTAGTTCAGAAAAAAAAGTTAAAAACATTTGAGATATAGACATATAAATTTGTTTTTTTGTTAGTTTTATTTTATTTCTTTAAGATTTATATAATAAGATTTACAATCCTTAAACATTCATAACTCATGGATGCCTAATACCGGGACTATTTCCTGGATTAGTAGGCGCAAAATCATTTGTAAATTTGTTGTTTACAACTCTTAGATGCCCAATACCAGGACTATGTCCTGGATTAGTAGGCGCAAAATCTTTTGTAAATTTGTTGTTTATAACTTTTGGATGCCCAATACCAGAATTATGTCCTGGATTAGTAGGCGCAAAATCATTTATACATCTATTATTTAGATTATTTTTATTGTCAATTTTCTTTAACATTTTTGCTTCCACGAAATCTTCATTAGCATTGAAATGCTCATGACGGTCCATCTTCCTCAAATTTCTTGCTTCAATGGTGACAAGTGTTTTGTCAAATACCTTTGAGATGGTTAAACTGGTCACCACAATGATAATAAATAGCTTCATGTTTCTTTTCTCTAAATTAGATAAAACAATTATGTTTTGGTATATGATTAGTATTGAATGTTGAGTAAGGTTTGTCCGACTAAAACTATATTTACAGTGTCTATTCAAATTATTAAAATTATAATTATTAAAGTTTTAAATTCAATATATATATCGTATAACTGTTGTATCATATCTTTCAATTTTCCAGAATCCTCAAAAAGTAAATAAATATATATATGTATAACACCTAAAAATATGGGCTTAGATATATAAACATGTGAACAGTTAAGGTAATTGAGAAGAAGTTGGTTACGTGAAGATATGGTTGGATAAAACGTATGCATCATATAATGATCTTATAGCTTATGAACATTGTAAAATATATTCAATTAAGCAAAATATTATATCTAACATATGAAGTAAAAGAATCCTAAGTACTTTGACAAGATAAAGATCACAACTCCAATAAACACACTTTATTAGAACAACTTTCAAACTGATCAATCACAGATAAGTTTGGACAGTGTTATGCAACATCAACAACCTGATTTGCTCTTGTCAAAACCTAAAACTACCCAGCTCACAAACACAGCAACAGCCGTGTGCTCTCTTTGTTCACTCACCAATGAAACCACAAGAACAAGTTCTATTTAACTTTTCTTCTCTTCCACTTTTCTCAAGTAAAGTGGCTAACCCTAATAAGAGACCAAAACTTCTCTTATGTAGTTTCTCGGAAAAGGCAGGATGCTCTACTTTATCCATCAGGTTCAAGTGTAGCTCCTCATCATTATCTTGACACTAGGCACACGTCCTATGTCTGACGACTTCGTCTCCTTTGTCTAAAGCGATACGCCTTTCCTTCACTCCAATCAACATGCCACGCTGGCAAAAGCAACTGCTACTTTCCCGCTTCCTCTGTTCCTCTGTTCTGCTCTGTGTTGTTTCAGACACGCCTGTAGAACTTCAGACACTCTGTTTCTTCAATCTCCCCCTTTTTATTTGAGTGTGACACCTCAAGTAATCTGCAAAAGAGTAGAGACCACAATACAAGCCAAGCAATATTCCATACCAAACATAGAAACCAAAGGCTCAAGTTTAAGCAACTACTGCCAAAAGACATAACCATTTAAACATGAAACAGAAATGAGTTCTTGGTTCTATACATAAGACTAATCATTAAACACACAGAAGATCCGATAAGAAGCCGATAAAGAACAAGATCAGGGAGTTTTCACAAACACACAAAAACAATCAGTGACAAACTCCCCCTAACACAATGCCCAACTAAAAAAAAAATGACCAGGACTAAGCAATTAAGTGTTGTCATCTAACTCATCATCATCGTCCTCTTCCTCCACATCCTCATCTCCCACATCATCCGGAACAGAGTACGACACATCAGAATACTCTCCCCCTGCTTGAGTGCACACTCATATAAAAAACCATTCTCAAAAGAAAACAGAGTGTAAGTTGAGTGAGAGAGGCTTACCTGCTAGACGAACATGCATCGTTGTGAGAGATGCAATGAGGGTCTCCAGAGCTGCATCCAAGGTTGGACTGTCAGACTGTAGCAAAGGAACAGGTTTCACTTCCATGGTGAACTTCAACGGTGCAGACGAAGTGGTATCTCCTTCATCAGAGCGGACAATGCGCTGAAAGCGCAGCATTTGATCAATCAGGTTCGGAAGGACAAGACAAAGAGTAGAGGAGGGGTTCGCAACTACATTCGAATACGCCCAAATTTTCATCAAAGATGAGTTTGCCGAAGTTGAACGGTAGAGCTTTGGCCACCATGTAAAGCAGAGTCATCCTCTCCGGCTTCAGAACAGAGCGGTTCACAGTGGGACTCCAATTGTGACAGCAGATCTTGTTGAGCAGAGCTAGCTCAGGAGATAACAACCGAGAAGTGAGCATCTTCCAGGAGTTGGCTTTGCCGTTTGACAGAGCAATCGCAACTTCATCCATGGACTCAGGAACTTGAATCTCAGACATACCATCCAGCGGATAGGAAGGATTAGGGAGCTGAAACATTTGGTTGATGATAGCCAGGGAGAATTCATACATGTTTCGTCTGACGAAAACTGAGTAGGCAAGATTATCACCTTCTTCACCATCGGGAAGGTTTGCATAGAACTCCATGACAACCTCATGCACATAAGAGTCAATTTCGGTGACAGTAGGAAGCAAACCACCATTGAAGAGAAGTTGCTGAGTACTCGCAGTGTTGTTTCCATCCAGAGGAAGGAAACGCATGTCGTTGAAGCAGCGATTCCCGATGACCTTGTAGCGCCCAAGACCTTCCTCAGTCAGAAAACAGCTACTGTAGGGAGTCTCCGATGGGAATTTGAGCTCCGGATACTTACGATCACGAACAGCAAGAAGCCGACGGTTCTCTCGGTAACAAGAAAGAAAGAGAGGCGGAGCAATCTCGGTGACATCACCATCTTGCAGATCTGAAGAGTCACGGACAAGTTCTTCAGATTATCCAGCAGGAGAGGCAGATCGGTTGGATTTCCTGCTTGACAGATGTCGGAGAGCAGGAGCACGCGCTTTAGATCTAAACTTGGCAGATGCAGCCGTACACTGTCTCTTGCGCTGAGTCAAAGTAGAGACCTTGGACTTGGTTTTCTTAGACATGCAGATGCCTGGTTCAGTCTTGGGAATGAACATTGGAGCAACCGGAGGCGGTGGAGGGTCAGAAGGAGTCGCAGCGGAAGGCTGACCAGCACCAGAGACTCCAGTTAACGAGGTCGCTTCTTGATTGATAGTGACTTGTGTTTTTAGAGAAAGAAACCCTTTGAATTTTGAGGTTTGAGTAGCAGAGAAGGAGAATGAGCCTTCTGTGAGAGCTGCTAGGTTTAAGAGGCACGAGCGCATCAAGGGAAACCCTAAAACAGCACGAAAACCAAGACAGGCTGCAATACACTAAACCAGATCCGTTAAACAACAGACAGGGCCTTATACCAGGCCCAAAAACAAATCACAACAGAAACCCAGAGACGTAGTAGACAACCAACATATGTACATAATATGATTGCAACATAAGGTAGGACTAAACCATATAGAACCACAAATTCAACCAAATCAACACTTGAAATTAACAGCCACTGTCATTCAAGAACTGTGATTCAAACTGAATGTGAGATCTCATCAAATCATCCTCTGAATGATAAAACGTAGCATAATCTTAAGATATAGACATATATACTATATAGCTTAAAGAGACTCCTACTAGGCAAGGAACCCACATGCGAAATGCATTCAAGCGAGAAGGACAGATTCCAAAGTACAGAGGTGCATAGCTTATTTTTAGTATGGAGAAAATAGCAGCTTCCTGGCCCAGTAAGATGAACCATACACACTGATCAAGACAGGATAGTCTACACTCGTCATACTCTCCAAAGAAGCAACCTCATGATGTGTGTGGGTAACACGGCGAGGGGGATTGGTAGAGCCTGTAATGAAGAACAATGTTTTGAGGGGGTACTCATAGATACATATATACCCCAAGAGAAGAAAGAATACCAATCCCTTTCCTGCCAACACACAACCTTTGTTTTTTTTTTTTTTTTAACTTTCATTTGTTCATTCCTTCAGGCCTTTTTTTTTTTCTTTTTGCCTTTTTTTTTATTATTATTACACACCACAGACACATCCTTTTTGGAAACTTCATTGAGGAAGAGCATGAAAAGCAGCTATTTTCCTGAAATGAAGTGCCAAAAAGACAGACACAATAAATATATATACATATTGATGAAAACAAAAAGCTAATGCAACTCTGTACAAAGGAACCTATTGCAATAGCTTTAACACAAAGACACACTAGTATTCACAGATTCAAGAAACTGTTCAAATCTAATGATTTTGTAAATATATCAGCTAACTGTTTTTCAGAGGAAACATGAGAGATCTCAACAATCTTGTTTTCAACAAGCTCACGAATGAAATGGTGTCTGATGTCAATATGCTTTGTTCGAGAGTGTTGCACAGGATTCTTTGATATGTTAATTGCACTCATATTATCACAGTACACAAGCAGGGTGTTAGAAGTCATACCGTAATCCAGAAGCATCTGTTTCATCCATAGCAACTGAGTACAGCAGCTCCCCAGTGCAATGTACTCAGCTTCTGCAGTGGACAAGGATACACAGCTTTGTTTCTTGCTGTGCCATGAAACTAAGTTGTTTCTCAAAAAGAAACACCCTCCTGTTGTGCTTCTTCGATCATCCAGGTTTCCTGCCCAATCAGCATCACAGAATCCAACAAGATTTTGATTAGTTTGTTTAGAGTAAAACAGACCAACATCGGTTGTACCTTTAACATATTTGAGAATCCATTTCATAGCATTCAGATGAGACTGCTTTGGATTAGCCTGATAACGGGCACACACACCCACACTGAAACACAGATCTGGTCTACTTGCTGTTAAGTACAGAAGACTCCCAATCATTCCACGATACATCTTCTCATCAACACTTAGACCAGCTTCATCCGCAGACAGTTTAGCAGTAGCACTCATAGGAGTTTTTGAGGTCTTAGCTGTCTGCATCCCAAATCTCTGAATCAACCCTTGGGCATACATAGACTGAGAGATATGAACTCCTTCATCAGTCTGTTTAATCTGTAGACCCAGGAAGTGGTTCATCTCTCCAACCATGCTCATCTCAAACTCTTTGGTCATGGATTCCACAAAGTCAGAGACAAGTTTCTGTTTTGTGCTTCAAAACACAATATCATCCACATAAATTTGCACAATGAGGATGTCCTTTTCATCAACAAGGATGAACAAAGTCTTGTCCACACTTCCACGTTTGAAACTTTTTTCTATTAGGAACAGAGTGAGATGCTCATACCAAGCCATGGGTGCTTGCTTCAACCCATAAAGAGCCTTTTTAAGCTTGTACACATGATCTGGAAGGTTTGAATCTTCAAAGCCTTTAAGTTGAGACACAAACACTTCTTCTTGAATAACTCCATTCAGAAAAGCACTCTTGACATCCATCTGAAATAGTTTGATTTTCAGCAAGCACGATATTCCAAGAAGAAGACGAATAGATTCCAGCCGAGCTACTGGAGCAAAAGTCTCATCAAAATCAATTCCTTCAACCTGAGAGTATCCCTGAGCAACCAGTCGAGCTCTGTTACGTGTCACATTGCCTTCTTCATCAGTTTTATTCTTAAAAATCCATTTAGTACCAACCACATTGACATGAACCTGTCTTGGAACTAAATCCCATACTTCATGACGACTGAAATGATTAAGTTCTTCATGGCAAGCTTGGTACCAGAATTCATCTTCTAAGGCAATTTCAATGTTTTTAGGCTCAATGCTTGACACAAAACAGGTAAACAGAATCATATCTCTGTAGTTCATCTTTATCCCCCTGGTAACTCTGTCTCCATCCAACTCTCCAATAACGTCAGTTTCTGAGTGACTTTTAGGAACTGTGAGGCGAGATGATGATGTACGTGGTTCAGTAGTCTGTTCAACATCTTTTGAAGTTCCAGATTCAACAAGAGATGTTGAATGTCTTATTTCCTCTACTTGCTCATCATCATCTTGTTCCACCGTGAAGAGTCTTGTAGGATGCTTGTCATAAAAAAAAACATTAACTGATTCTTCAACTCTCTTCAATCTCTTATTGTAGACTCTGTACGCCATACTGTTTGTGGCATAACCCAGAAATATCCCTTCATCACTTTCTTGCATCAAACTTTCCAAGATGATCCTTATCGTTCAGAACATAGCACACACAACCAAAAGTATGGAAGTAGCACAGATTTGGTGACCTTCCCTTCCATATCTCATACGGAGTTGTGCTTGTACCAGGTCTTACGTACACCCTATTCACGATGTAGCAAGCAGTGTTGACAGCTTCAGCCTAGAATCTTGGTGACACATTGTTTCCATGAATCATAGCTCTAGCCATTTCTTGTAAAGTTCTGTTCTTTCTCTCAACGACACCACTCTGTTGTGGTGTTCTAGGTGCAGAGAATTGATGTCTGATTCCTTGAATTCTGCAGAATTTCTCAAATTCTTCATTTTGAAACTCTCCACCATGATCACTTCTGATTTGAACAAGATTCCCTTTCTCAGTCTGAAGTTGTAAAGCTAGAATCTTGAAACTTTCAGCTGCCTCAAATTTTTCTCTTAGAAATCTCACCCATGTGAACCGAGAGTAGTCATCAACCAGAACCAAAATATACTTCTTACCACTCAAGCTTTCTGTCTGAACTGGCCCCATAAGATCCATGTGCACCAATTCAAGAACACTAGTAGTTCCAATATGCGTGGCCCTCTTTTGTTGCACTTTAACTTGTTTGCCTTGGCTGCAAGTTTTGCAGACAACACTTGTACTGCCTTCAAGTTTTGGAATTCCTCTGACAACATCAGCATTTACAATCTTAACCAAGCTTTGAGTATTCATGTGTCTAAGTCGTTGATGCCACAGATCAAGCTTGGATGTGATTGCAGACAAACAGACTTCAGAGTCTTTCCACATGTAGCAGTTGTTGCCTGAACAAACTCCTGATAGAACATTGTTGCCAGCAATATCGAGTGCAACACATCCAGTCTTTGTAAACGTAACAGTTAAGTCATCATCACACAGTTGACTTATGCTTATTAGATTAGCAGTGAGTCCCTCAACAAAGTACACATTTGACAGATGCGGTTGATCATCTATCTCAATCTTCCCTTTTCCTTTAATGCTTCCTTTTCCACCATCTCCAAAAGTGACCTTCCCATTGTTGATGACAGAAAAGTCTTTTAGAATAGATTGTACACCGGTCATATGACGAGAACACCCACTGTCAAAATACCACGCTCTGTTGTTTTGAGAAACAACTGAAGTATAAGCCACTTTGGCTTGTGGAGTGCAGTCATCCAACTCAGAAAGATTCCAGTTGCAAACAAGATTTGCCTCGTCTTGCATTTCTTTGTTGACCTGATTGTAGACACTGGCGTAATGCATTTCCTCTTCTTCATACATTCTTTCTAACTTGTAATTGTACCTTTCAGCTTCCATATCACCATACAGATCTTTCTTCTTAATCTACACAGTGCAGAATCTTGATGGCTCAATGTAGCACTTTGCTAAATTCCACAGTGTTCTGAGTTTCTCTTTGAATTTGTAACACTATTCTCTCATATGAAATCTCTTACCACAATGATCGCATCAAATCACACCCACCATCCTTGTTCTCACAAAACATTCTCCTTTTGTTTCGACATGTGACTTCACTTGTTTCTTCGGTTCAGTATAGCTTTGTCTCACCACAGTTTCACTTGTTGAACCACCACTGACAAAGTTGATGACTCTTCCTTCTTCCTTGTTGATCTTTCCTGTATAACCTTGATAACCCAAACCCCTTGGTTGAGAATCAGTTCTGCCCATTGCCAAGATCTTGTCTAGACTTTCTGACCCTTTGTTGAGCATCCTGATCTGTTTGTGTTTGTCATTCAACTCTCTTTCCAGAAGTTTAGCTCTATCTCTTTCCATGTGACACTCTTCCTGAAGCCAGTCAAATTTCTTTTGATAGTAGTCCTGTGAATTTTCATCAACAGTGATTCCACTCAGTTTCTGCTTATCCTCTGTGCTCACATTAGCAAGTTTTGCTTCTAGGGTTAGCTTTTCCTTTACCAACTATAGCTTGTCCTTACTTAGTTGCATCCAGCTGTCATATAGCACTCTGTATTCATCCTTGGGGTTCACTTCCTGATCACAGTCAGAATCCGTGTCACTCATAACCTTGCTTGAATCAGAACTTGCCATAAACGCCACGAAGTTTAACAGCTCTTCACCTTCATCATCAGACTCTGGATCACTGAAAGTTATAAGAGATTTCTCTTTAAGTTTGCTCTTGTTAGGACATTCAAACTTAGTGTGACCCACACCTTTGCATTCAAGACATTTCATTTCTTTCTCTTGGTGACTGGACACTCCGGTTTAATGTGACCAAAACCACCACACTCATAGCATTGAATTTCCTTCTTCTTTCCTAAGTCATCATTCTCAGATCTGGAGAATCTTCCACGTGATGTCTCTCCATCTTTATTGCTCCAGGACGTACTGTCACGATTCTGACCTCTTTCTACACGTTTCAGAGCTTTCCCAAAATTCCTAGCTAGCAGTGCCATTCCATCCTTAATCTGCTGAAACTGCTCAGAGCCTTGATCTGCATTAAATGCAATATTCTTCGACGGTTTGACTTTGTCTTGATCAGGTTCCATTTCTTCTGACTTGAGCATTCCCACAAGATCAACAAATGATATTTTATCAGTATTCCCGGCAACCCTCATAACTGCTTTGTGGGCAGGAAACTTCGGTGGCAGACACCGTAACAGTTTCTTAACCAATTTTTGATCTTTGTAGGTCTTTCCCAAAACTTCAGCCTCATTCGCAAGAGCACTTATCTTTGAACTGAACTTCACAATTGTTTCATATGGTTCCATCTTGAGATACTCAAACTGAGTAGCAATGTGATCCAGTCTTGTTCTCTTTACACTCGAAGTTCCCTCATGAGATTTCTGTAATGTATCCCATGCTTGTTTCGCTGACTTGCACCCTTGAATAAGCTTAAACTCGTCTTCATCAATACCATTGACAATAGCATTCATAGCCCTTGCATTAAACTTTGATTGAAGTTTCTCTTCTGCAGTCCAGTTTGCCTTCGGTTTAGTGATTTTGAACCCATCTTCTGTTAGATCGAACGGAGGTTCCCAACCTTCCTCTACAGCAGTCCAAGCATCTTCACCTTGGCCTCTAATGATTTGTGTCATACGAACTTTCCAATATCCATACCGCTTAGTATCTAGCAGTAATACCTTGCATGTACCAGTACTAACATCTGTTGGTTCCATAACTAGGATCTAACCTGTTCAGATATACTAATCTCAGATTGGTTACCCGCTCTAATACCAATTGAAGTAAAAGAACCCTAAGTACTTTGACAAGATAAAGACCACAACTCCAATAAACACACTTTATTAGAATAACTTTCAAACTGATCAATCATAGATAAGTTTGGACAGTGTTATGCAACATCAACAACCTGATTTGCTTCTGTCAGAACTTAAAACTACCCAGCTCACAAACACAGCAACAGCCTTGTGCTCTCTTTGTTCACTCACCAATGAAACCCACAAGAACAAGTTCTACTTAACTTTTCTTCTCTTCCACTTTTCTCAAGTAAAGTGGCTAACCCTAATAATAGACCAAAACTTCTCTTATGTAGTTTCTCGGAAAAGGCAGGATGCTCCACTTTATCAAGCATGTTCAAGTGTAGCTCCTCATCATTATCTTAACACTAGGCACACGTCCTATGTCTGACGACTTCGTCTCCTTTGTCTAAAGTGATACGCCTTTCCTTCACTCCAATCAACATGCCACGCTGCCAAAAGCAACTGCTACTTTCCCGCTTCCTCTGTTCATCTGTTCTGCTCTGTGTTGTTTCAGACATGCCTGTAGAACTTCAGACACTCTGTTTCTTCAACATATACTACATATTTAGCCTTAGAGAAAACAAGCTTTATGTACCAAGAGAACGTAGCTGAAGCCAAGATAGTGATTGTGAATATATTTTTTTGTTTGTTGAAACAATAAAAGATTACATGTTTGTTTATATAGAGGTACATGTTTAAAAAAAAATTTCTTCTAGAATTAATAATTAATTGAATTCCTTAATTTTATTATATAAAGTTCTATAATTTGTAAATATTTTTTAATATTTAAGGAAAAAGCATTTTCCACTTTTTTGTTTTTGTTACAATTAGTAGCTTTAACTACATATATTTTCTTATAATTATCATCTTGACATTTTTAAAATAAGTTGCCCTATTTTTAATTGCTATTTTAGTTTAATAAGACAAATACAGTTTTCTTATAATCATTTTCTTTACTTTTTAAAAATAATTTTCATTTCTTTTTCCTAAATAAAGTAAAGGAAACTGTTGTGGGTGGATATTTACAATCCTTTTGCTTTTAAAATTAATTATTGATTTCTAAATTTCCTTCGTTATTGTATAAAAAATTAGAAGCAATAAGTTTTTTAAATTTTAGATTTTTATTAATTATATGATGAAGAGTTTCTAATTTCTTTTTTCATTTAAATGTTTTTAATTTTTTATTACAAGATATATATAGTTTCTTTATGTTTAACTTCTTTTATATTTCATCTTTTCTTAATTCAAAACAAAAATAATTGTATTTCAATTTTTAGTTTATTTATTTATTTATAAGATACTAATCGTTTCTTTATATTTATCTTCTTTACTTTTCAATCCTTTTTAACTTTATTTTTAAATTATTAGAAACATATAGTTTTTTTATATTTATCTTCTTTACTTTTTGATTATGATTTTTTATGACTAATTAATTACTAATTATGTATTGCCTGTTTTATGATGTTTAGGTGGCAAGCTATTGGATGCTGATGTGTCAAGCTATTGGATGCTGATGTGTCAAGCTGTATGACTAGGTGAGTGCCCGCGCTATGCGCGGAATTTTGTTGTTGATTTTTTTAAATATTTGTTATATATTTATTTTATTATTTTTTTTAGAAATGTTCTTTGATATGTGAGATTGTATTATGAAGGATGAAAACTATATATTATTTAATAAACATTATATTGTTTGTTAATTTTTACTCTTATGTAGAAACTTTGAGTGTGTTGAATGTTGGGTTCACATTCTTTATATACAGGGGATTAAATTGTAATGATGTTTAATATGTAATGGTTATTGATTAGTATTGTTTTGATAACTCTAATCTTTTTTAATGATGGGTAATTTAGGTGGTGATGAAACCGCATGGTGAAGTGCTGTTTGAATAGTAACAAAAGAAATTACATATATATGTGTATGTATATATATTTTGTTAGTATTTGAACCGCATTGCATTTAATCCATAATTAACCGATCGTCTTCATTCCGAGCCTAATTTGTAGGTGTATTATATATACTTTTTGTTTGGTATTTGTAAGTGTTCATATATACTGCGTATTTATTTTTGTGATTGTTATTTTTTTTCATTTTGTTTTTTATTTGTGTCTTATGTCTGTCATATGACTTAATATTGTCGAATAAAGCTTTTCATATCAGTATCAAATTTTTATTTTACTTTTGTTGTAATCCTAATTGTTTAACTTTAACTAATTTGTGATTAGTTATAAATCAAGTTTCATTAATGTTTTGTCAATTTTTTGATATGTATTTTTTTATATTTGTTTGTTATTTTCAAAAATGTTTTGGCAAGAAATATCATTTTATTCTTTATTTAAAATATAAGGAATGTAATAAAATGTGTTTTATAGTAGTTTTTTTTATACAGAGTTGTAAAGGACTATAGAAGAGCACCATTTTAACTTACTCATGCATATTTTTAATAAATTTGATTTTGTTTTTAACATTCGTTTTTTTGTCCTCTTTTGTTATTTTATAAAATTTTATTTAAAAATAACTATTGTTTTGCAAATGTTTGCTACTTAATTTGTTCATATTTTGTTTTTTTGCCCCATATATATTGTTTGATTGATGGATGGTTAACAATTTTAACAATACATTGAAACTACTAGATGCAATGATAGGTAATATAAGAGTTGGATTTTAAATTAAAAATTCTTTGTAACAGTTAGAGAGGACAAATATGAAAGCAAAAGAAACTTCATAAATTTATTTATTTTGAAGCTTTATGATAGTTCATCGCCTGAAACATTATTGGTGGTATTTTTAAAACCGGTTCCAACTCTCTAGATGATGTATTTAAGTTATACCATAAAGATAAACTTAAACATTTGTTTGTAGATAAAACATGTTTCACATGTGTTGTTTGGATAGCACACGCTTGGGGGTTTTATGTCGCGATGTGATATGATATAGCAATTCTTTCTCGCCACTCTAATCCCATGTAATGATGTTTTGATTTTTTTTCAACATGCTTCAGCCATGGTGGTGTCTTTAGTCCATTGAAGATGGCTCAAATACATGTAGATAGCTTCTTTTTGGCCTACCTCAGTTGCTCTGCCAATATGGTGGAAACCAACGTCAGACACATAAAGGACAAAGTAGTATATTATACCTTTTATGTAGTGAGCATTTGGGTTGTTGTTGTCAAGACATATTTTCATAGTAAGAAGGTGTTTGCGTGCCCGATAACGGTTTCTTCACCAACAGAGCAAGATTAAGAGTTTTGAACACGTGTTTGTCATTTGCTGATGCACCTAGTTCTTTGCATACAAGAATGCAATTGTGAAAATCTTCAGCTGTTGTAGCTCCAACTTTAGCAACTATTCCTCCAAGTAGATCTTGAGGAAGTGCCTCTAAACGAATAATATCAGCTTTCTTGGGATCCATTGATTTTGTTGGAAATATTTGGTGGTTGCAATTGGATGATAACTTTGTTTATATGTATTTGTTTAAATAGATTAGTTTGGATATTTCGTCTTCTCAACGTACAAATTATTATTATTTTTTTTTTTATTGCTGCTTAAAAGTATGAATTAAGTGGGAAGTAGTGGAATTTTGTCAAATTAATACATGAATTTAAGTACCTTATTTGTGAGTAATGGTTGATGTTTCACCTTCTAGTTGGCAAAGGTATTCGATACCGGCCCATAAATGCATTATGCAGCTCTCTTTCAAAAATCTATTAGAGGGAGAGTGGAAGTTTTCTTTTTTTCTATTTCATCTTTTGTTTTCCGATTAATATTAGATCAAAATTTGGTTAATCCGGTTTTAATTTTCTTTTATGTTTTTTTTTCTCTTTACAATCTTAATGGTTTTCAGTATAGATCATTAATTTCAATCCATTTATGAGAATCGATTTCCTAGTAACCTTTGATTGTTTCATTCTCTCCTTAATCTTTTGCCCAACTATTTTCTTTTGAATGAGTAAATTTTATTTTCGCTCTTCCTTTGTTGGGCCTTAGATATAGGCATGGGTGAATTGTCCATTGACAAATGAAGATATTGGGATGGTTTATGTGAAGAGGAAGAGGAAGTTTCAATCAATCTACACAAACTGGTTTTCGAAGTCAATGCTTGGGAATTGATGGATTCCATTGGTGATGAAGTTCGACTGTTTAGGTAGTGGCGGAGCTTATCGGCGGTGGAGGTCGGCAATGTTCTTCCTCCTTCAACTTCGTGATTAAACGTTGGTGGACGCGTGTTATCTTTTGAAATTATTTTGTTTTGAGTTCGGTCCTCGTGTGAAGGTTTTAAATGTAATCAAAAGTTGTATTACATGAAGTGTTGAGCTTCGAAAACTTGTAAAAAACCCATCTTATTAGACTTTTTAATGAAATGAAAGTTTCCGACCAAAAAAATAGTAATAAATTGTAGGAATTATTATTTATTTATTATTTTGTGTTTTGGCTTTTTGTGTAATCGGTTCGCTTTATCCTTCTATTATCCTTTACTTTTTTAAGAGAATATTACTTGATTAGACACTTGAAAGTTTGTCCGTAATTAGACACTTTCAAAGGAGTAAGCACTTTCTCTTTTTGAATTGACTACACTACCCTCCAACTATCCCTCTCCTCGACAATACTCGCATTCTAGATTAGGAAAACACTTACAACTTCTCTTCTTCATCTCTCTCTTTCCAGAATCAAAATTGATCAAAATCAAACTTTAAAGGAAATCTCAATAATGAAAATCAAAATCAAAATTGAATTTATCATCATCTTTCCAATCTCTCAACAATCTATTGCTTCTATTCTTCTTCTTCTTCCTCTCTCGAGAGGTTTTCACAATTATATTCTCAAAACTTTTCTCCCCGAATCCGATTTCAAATTTTGAAGAACATAGGTTTCAAATTTGAGCAGATGGGTGGTTCTGGAAATTAGATCAAATCTCTTGTTGTTGGTTGGTTCTTCAATGGCGGCTCCTCCGATCATCATCTTATGTACAACTATCATCATCAACATTCGTCGGATTTGCTTTCTCGAACTAATAGCCAAAACCAAGATCTCTATCTCTCACTACAATTGTTCTCGGATTGTCCACCATCGCTTCTCCACCACCACCTTTGCTTCCGTCTCTGAGCATGTTCTGTTCTACAGGCAGAGCAATTCTTTAGGGTTTGACACATCAAATTCGGAGAGTTGGGAGCAGTAGTCGTCGAGATTCCGAAGGATTTGTTTGACACAATGGCTCGCTGAGAAATTTGGTAAGAAGATCTCTAATCATCAAAAATAATAGAGTCCTAGGTTTCCTTCAGATTGTGATTCATTTTGCACTCTTGATTATTTTGTTTGACATAAGTCTGAGCTTGTTATGTTTGGTCTCTCATGGCTAATGATTTTTTGAGATTTGCAGCATCCACAATATACTCTAGAATGATCAATCCACATAATGATTAAAGTGTCTATAAACAAGTGAACTAATGGTCAACAAAAGATGGACGCTACTCGTGAAATTTGTGATATTCATTGATGTATGAACTTTTGAGTGTTGGTATGAATCAACCCTATGAGTCACAAGATAAGATTTATTAGGTTGTGTTTAGGGTATAATGTTATTCATTTAATAAAAGATAATATCGGTTTTGGTTTATTGTGTTATACTTGAAATGAGAAGGCGGTGTGGACAAATCATCATGGATACGACGTGTTTGGTGTTAACTTGGATGGGATCTAGGGTTCCAATAGAAACCATCGAAGAAGACGGCGTAAGTTCAATCTCTTTCTGCGTTTTTGAATCAATTTTTTAATTATTCAACTTCTGAGTTTTCTCCTACAGGAATTCGATTGGGAAGCAGCAGTCAAAGAAATCGACTTGGCTTGTCTAAAAACCACAAACGCTCATCCACCAATTACGGAAAATCTCACTAAACCACCTGCGAAAAGACAATCTACTCTCGATAAATTCATCGGTAGAACCGAACCTAAACCAGAAAATCATCAAGTTGTTTCTGAGTGTGGTGGTAATGATAACGATAATAGTCTTTTAGTTGAGATTGATCCTGAGGCAGCTAAAACTTGGATTTATCGAGGTTTGTTGAGATTGTTAACTTTCTGATATATCTTTGTAAGTTGTGGTATGGTGATGAATTATGTGTTTGTATGTTTGGTGTTTTAGTGAATAGGAGTGTTCTTTTAAGAGATTATCAGTTTGCTATAACGAAGATAAGCCTTCGTTTTGAAATTTAATTTTCCATCCTCTCTATATAATGTCTGAATGTTTGAATGGAAGTCCAGGAAATATCCAATTAGGTAGTGAACTAATGTTAAGATCAATAAAATTTGCTTCTTAAGAGTGTAGTGCAAACAAGGTCTTCGTTACATTCTTTATAAGAGCTACGTAACTGACTAAATTGTGACTAAATGCTATATACTGATAGGAGTATCTGTACACATGTGGATAAATGGTCAAAGAAACATGGATAATGTACTTTGGATTGGCGTTTATTGTTCATGTATAAACTTATGTATGAAACCATGTGAGTCATTAGATGACCATATGTACTTGACTGCTTGGACAATCATTAATGGACAAGTATGTCTTTGATTTGCTTCGAATGTGTTTATAGCTCGATAAAATTAGCACTTTTTTGTTTGCTCATTCAACATTAACATTGGAGTCCAACTCGATCAAATTCTTAGCACCATCATAAAACTCAATGTTTATATAAGACAAGATCAATAATGTGGTTACTATTTACTATTGTTTGAGGAATTTTAGATCTTATTATATTGTATCATGTTATGACAATGATGTGTTTCCTTAATACAGTGTCCATTATAAATTTGTTTGAACGTGTACATACACAAGAGAATAGTTTAAGAATGACTAAATGTTATATAATAATGTGAGTGTCCATACATAAGTGAATATTGGTCAAAGAAAAAATGGACAGTCTACTTTTAATTGATGATTATCGTTCATAAATAAACTTGTTGCTAAACTTCAATTGGTCAACATGAGATGGACAAGAAACACATGTTTCTAAACTTCGATTCTAAACACAATTTTGTAAATATAAATCAGATCTTTACACATTCTAACAAAAACACATTTGTAAGATAGATCAATTGTTCATAAAATTTAGGAAACGAACCTTTATTCTACTTTCAAAGCTGGCGGACCAAATTTTGCTGTAGAATAAGGTTTGTCGCCATAGTGCACAATTCTTGTTTTGCAGCCATAGTGCATATACTCCTAGCGCGATTCCATATAGTGTTGTCACGTCCGGAGTCAATGATTTATTTCTAGACATTAACTGATCCAAAGACCCATGCTCCAAAAACTCTGATATAATCGCTCTTTTGGACCCTTCATAACAAAAACCTAGCAGAGAAACAATGTTTACATGAGATGTTTGGCTCATGCTGGTGACTTTGTTGATGAAATCGTCACTGTTTCCCTTCAAATCCTTCAAGACCTTTACTGCAACCGTACGTCCATTAGAAAGGTTTCCTCTATATACAGTTCCAAACCCTCCTTTCCCAACGGTGTGGGAAAACGACTTTGTAATCTTCAATTCTGCATAAGTGTACTGTTTCAGTAGTAACTTGAACATGATGACACTATTCTCCTTTTTTATTCTTCTTCCTCTTCATCTGACGGATCAACAACATGACGATAATAATGAAAGTCGCTAGCCCAATTACAGAACCAACGACTTTGATGATAATAATGAAAGTCGTTAGCCCAAGGTTCGTCGCCAACTTTGAATTTGTCTTCTTCTTTTGCTGTAGAATAAGGTTCAAAGCGACGAACCAAAAGACAAAAACAAATTCAAAGCTAGCGGAGATGCGTCTCTCTTTTCTTGTAGAATTAGTAAGTAAAACTCCCAAATTTTACAAAATTTGACTATAAGAAATTATTAAGAGTTACCGTATCGTCGGGGACGTAAGCAATTCCTCCATCGATTGCTCGTAAAATTGAGAAACAAATTTTCTTCTGTCAACCCGAAGCTCAGATCTCCAAATTTACCATTCTCCTTCATATAACAATTCAATCGACTACACGTCCTTCAAAAATTTGGCTTCATATCCTTATCTCTTTAACATCGTTAAAATTGAATTCAACCTCTATTTTTTCTGGATATAGGGATTGCTGTTTAAAGGAGGGTTTGAAACTGTATATAGAGGAAACCTTAATTGTTTTCTAATAACTGACGATAACTCAACCATTTTGTTTTCTAATTGTTTTGTGAAAAAACAACTGACGATAATTAATTCGTTCGTCAAGTTAAAGGGTATAAATGCCCAATTTTTTTTCAAAAAGATGAAAAGTACCTAAACTCTGGAAAGTGCCTTAAACGTAAAAAGATTCAGTAAAAGTACCTAATAGTGTCACATTCCTACTTTTTAATATACCCTAAATTGGTCCTGCTCAATCGAAGACTTTTTATGCTTCAAGTAAGGATTTGTTAATGAACAATTACACTCTAAGATAATTTTAACTTTATTTACACTTTCCCACACTTTCAACTTTCTCAAAATTTCTCCCTTGTATTATTACCCCTATAGTCCCAACTAAAGACCATACTCCCTTTATCAAATTCAGTCCTCTCTCTGTCTTTCTTGCTCTCTCTCTTATCATTTAGTTACTTAATATAACATATTTATCTAATTTTCTATAATAAATTCAGATTTATTTTTTCCTACATTTTAAGATCCATTGTTGTTATCTTTTAAGTAAATAATTATAATACAATATCCATTTTCGATTGAACATTAATTTATTAATAAATAGATATTAAAAGTTATTTGAACAAACATACTATACCAATATTTACAACTATTAATCATCCAAACATGTGAGAAAAGATGAATGCAAAGCTTGAAAAAAAAATGCAAATGTATTAATTCAAGAGTTCTAATTTGATCTGATTCAAATAAAAGAGGAGAATATGACAAGTAAGGTGTCCATCAAAGATTGTATATATGGATGATGGCAAGTATGTTGACTATCTCGATGTTATTAAGTGTATTGAGTGAACTTGATCTAAGCAATATCTTTTGAGTATCTAAGTGGACAAGTGTTTATGGACAAGCGTTAACGAACAAATGTTTATGGTCAAATCTAAGTAGATGATCTGAAAGTGTTTAGAGAACCTTAAATCTATTATGGTGCTGCTGGTTGTGATGGTGTCCCAAGCCTTCAACAAGTCTTGATGATTTTCAATTAGCCGACAAATGTATATGTCTTCACAAAGCATATACAGTTACCAAAAACCTACTTTTATTTGTGAGTTTTCAAGATGGTAGTTCTTTAAGTCATCCATTTGTTCAAATCTAGTAGACTAGTACATGGACGGTATGAAGACGTTGAAGCGAACAATTGTTCACAATGTCATGGATGGTATGGTTATTAATGCATCAAATGAGATAAGAACTCTTGAATTAATACATATGCGTTTTTGTTTTTTCAAGCTTTGCATTCACCTTCTTTCACCTGTTTGAATAATCAGTAGTTATACATATTGGTATAGTATGTTTGTTCAAATACCTTTTGATATTCATTTCATAATGAACAAATGTTCAATCGGAAATGGATAATATGTACTAAAAAATATAGCAACAATGGATCTTAAAATATAGGGAAATTAAATTTTAATTATATAAAAATAGACGAAATACATGATATTAAGTAACTAAAATGTGTGTGTGTGTGTGTGAGAGAGAGAGAGAGAGAGAGAGAGAGAGAGAGAGAGAGAGAGAGAGAGAGAGAGAGAGAGAGAGAGAGAGAGAGAGAGAGATGAAATTGACAAGAACAAATCCATATTAATAAATGTACTACCGTAGAAAAAAGTTGAAAAAAGTGTAAGTCACCTTTTTTTTTTTGGTAAGTCATCGGGAGAAAATCTCGCGGAGTGTATTATTAAAAACTAAATAAAACGAACTACAACAAAACTCGTCTTGGTCGCGTAGACCCAAGTGAATCCTCCCTTACAATCGAAGCAAAATCAACAGGAACAAAAGGTAAAACATGAAAACCTAATGGTAACAAAAACGCATAGTTGCTAATCCATTCGCGAGGCAGTTAGCTTCCCTATACATGTGAGTAATTCGGACTATCCAGTCCTTCGAGATAAAGCCGTGACACAAACGTACCAGGAACGACAAATGATGTGAATCGTTAATCCCTGTCTTGAAAAACCCAACTATGAACTCCGAGTCCACCTGTAGCTACAAACGTGTGACTCTCTTCTCCCAAGCTGTGTATAGCCCGTAGTACACACCCCACAGCTCCGCCAAAGGTGTCGAGCAGATCCCGAGGTTCACCACTCGCCATTCTCATCCCTGAGCGAGGAGAATGCCGTCGCGAGGCCTCGATTACCTCTCGAAGCACCGCCAGTGTTCAGCTTCACCCATCCGTCAGGTGGATAACTCCAGCCAATCAATCTCTCCACTCGCTCACGTCTAGGAACCTGTGAATCAATAGAATGGTTAGCCGTTACAACCTCCTTACTGGTCTCCATTATAAAGTGCAATCGGTCTCTACATTTCCCAATCTCTCCAAACACATTCCCACATCTCCACTTCCATCCCCACCAAATCGCCACAGCAAACATCGTTCTCCAAGGAACCTCAGCCACTATCAACCTCTCACACAGGTTATCATACACCCATTCAAGCAATGATTTAGTAAAGAAACCTTGGCGCTTCTGCCGATGAAAGATTCTAGCCCAGATTCCCATCATCGCCAGGCAATCTCTTAGAATGTGGATAATCGACTCTATCCCTCCCTTGCAGACTTGACAAATGTCTGAGTCACACAAATGTCTTCGCAGTCTTTTCTCATTGGTCATCACCGCTTGATTCCCAATCAACCAGAGAAACACTCTCACTCTCTCTGGGACTACTACTCGCCAAATCTTTCTGAAAAACGACTCCATGTTAGGATGGTGACTCTCATCCCGAGTGAGAAGATCATACGCTGAGCTCACAGAGAATTTACCATCCGGTTGTTCTCCCCATGAAAGCCTATCACGAGCTCTTGTCACTGTATCAAGAACAACAGTAGCAAGCTCCAGTCTCTTATTCTCAGACACATATGGCGAGATTCTGTGCAACTGCCAGCCTGACCCATGTGTCCACAGATCTGCTGCCCTTAGACGGTCATAGTCCTCTGGTGGGGTACCATTTACAGACTCCAAGAGTGTCTCACCTGAAAGCCACTAATCCTTCCAGAATAAAATTTTCTTACCATCTCCAACAACCCAGCTCCTTCCCTGTTGCACTACTTCCCGCAAACCAACACCCACACTCCGCCATGTCGATGACCAATTACTCTTTGTGATCATCTATGTCATATCCTGAACATCCACAACCTTATACTTACAACGAACCACACGTGCCCAAAGACTCTTTGTATAATGTAGCAGTCGCCACCCCAACTTGGCAATCAACGCTTTATTCATGTTTTTGGCTGACCGGATGCCTAAACCCCCCTCACGCTTGGGAAGACACACTCTACTCCAAGAAACCAAGTGTTGTCTCCTTTTTTCTAAATTACTTCTCCATAGGAAAGACCTTGACACCTTGTCTAGATTAGCCAAAGTTGAAGCTAGCAGAATTATAGTGCTCATAGAATGGACCGGAATAGAAGCTAAAACTGCCTTCGTGAGTGTAAGTCTGCCCGCAAAGCTAAGTACTCTCCCCTTCCACCCATCGAGACGTGACGAAACCCTCTCAAGAATCTCTGCAAATGTCTCCTTATTCATACGCTTTTGCAAAACTTGCATGCTGAGATATTTCCCTAGTTCTCGCGTGGATTTTATCCCACTCTCATCACTAATTAACTTCTCTAAATCACGAGAGCCGTTATTAGAGAAGAAGATCTTAGATTTCTCTGAGCTTACTTTTTGCCTCGAGGCCCCACAAAACCTCTCCAAGACTGAACGGATTATTCGAATTTGCGTAACCGAAGCTTCAGTAAACAAAATTAAGTCGTCTGCAAAACAAACATGTGAGAGCTGCGGCCCTCCTCGAGACAAACTGATTGGTTTCCACTTCTTCTTCATCACTGAATCCTCAATCAAATGACACAGCCGCTCCATACATAAAACAAACAGATACGGAGATAATGGATCTCCCTGACGAAGGCCTCTAAGCGGTTTGAAACCTTCTGTCCTTTCCCCATTTCAAAGTAAGCTCATGCTTGGTCCTGTGACACTCTGCATAATCCAGCGGATCCAAACTCTAAAAAGCCTGCCACCCTAAGTGTATACTCCATAAAATCCCATCTTATTCTGTCATAAGCCTTCTCAAGATCCAGCTTAATTAACATCCATCCTTTTACCCCTTTCTTACGCTGCATAGAATGAACCGCCTCTTGAACAACTATATTATCAGCACTTAACCTTCCCGGAATAAAGCTCGATTGGTCTGGCCCTATCAACTTACTCATAACCGGCTTCAACCACTCCACCATAGTTTTAGTGATAGTCTTAAACAAGACATTACACAAACTAATCGGTCTAAATTGAGTAATCTTCTCCGGTTTAACCACTTTGGGAATAAGAACAACAAGTGCATCATTCGTATGCAGCGGAAGATCACCGGAATTAAAGAAGTCCATAGAAAACTTAACAATTGATGCAACAACGACTTCCCATCAATGTTGATAGAACACAGGTTAAAAACCATCGGGGCCAGGAGACTTGTACTTCCCCATGTTTCTAATCGCCTTCTCCACTTCTACTCCGGAGAAAGGCTTATCTAGATGAAAGCAATCTTCGCGGGTTAGACTGACATAACCTGCCTGCGGTAACTTCTCAACCACTGCATCCACATCATCAAGGGAATACAAGCGTCTGTAATACTCGATCGCCATTTTTTCTAACTCACGAGTCTCTGTCACCCATATATCCTCATTATTCTTAAGCATCTCAATGCGGTTTCTTCTCCGACGAATAACAGTAGAAGTATGGAAGTAGCTGGTATTCCTGCCCCTAGCGCTATCCACTTCTCTCTAGACTTCTGGAACCAAATCAACTCTTCTTGTTCTAGAACTACATCGAACTCCTTTAAAAGGGAAGCCTCTGATTCTAACAAAGCAACCGTGGGAGCACTATCCAGCTGCTCTTGGATCTTTGTTATCTCACTAATTAACTCATCCTTCCTCTTTTTCACATCTCCAAACACCTCTCTGTTCCACCTGCGGAGCGTCTCTCTCAAACCTGTCAGAGCCTTCGGTGTACTAATATCATTTCTCCAAGACGCAGACAACAACTCCTGAAAACCTGTGTGTTTAAGCCATGCTTCCTCAAACCTAAGCGGTCTCCTCCTCGGGTTCCCAGCCACCCCAGGTGACAGTTGGACAAAGAGTGGTGCATGATCAGACGCAACAAAGGGCAGGTGTGTCACCATGGCTTCCTGCCACTGAAGGCGGGTATGCGGGAAACACAAAACCCGATCTAACTGCTTCCATACAACATTCCTTTCTTCCCTTCCTCTTCTCCAAGTAAACTTGTTTCCTTTAAAACCTATATCAATAAGAGAGAGCTCATTAATCCACTTTCCAAAGTTGAATCGGTTTCAGAATATATTGGAAAGCAAGTACAAAATCTTATATTTCTTAAACAAATTAGATTATACGATCAATCACAATAAATAACATAAATTTTTAAGGGAAGATTAAGAAATCAAATGATAACAATATAGTTATGATAGAATATTGTAAAAGATTTAGGCAATTTTTAATTCGAATATGTAGAGAATATTGAACTAAATATTTAGCATTAAACGTTTTCATTTTTGAATATGCTTGATTATAATCATTCTGTAGTCTTAAATTTGTTTCTGTAATTGGATTTTTTCCAAATGGAACTGAATAAATCTCGGCGAATAAATGCAGAAATTTTGTATATGAGCGGAAGATATGTGTGTTGCTTAATCTTAATTACACAAAAGATTTCAAGCGAGTAAATATCGGCATTTGAATTAAATGAAAAGAAAACGGTAAGAAAATGAGGTTACGATAGAATATCTAAGAAAATATTATGGTAAGATATTATGTTGAGATATTCTTATATATTACGAATTCAATATGGTCGACAATAAGAGAAATAATTAATTGTAACTAATTAGTATTTAAAGCGATTTGTAAATTTTGGTAAGATTTGATTAACATTTAAAATTATAGGATGTGGACCAAATAGTAAAGAGATTCAACAAATGGGCCGAAAAAAACAGGTAAAAAACTGGGTAAAACCCAAAAAAAAAACAATCCGAAAAATTCCTTATTTTGTACTTCAAAAATGTTAAGTAGATGATCTATAGATGGTTATTTGTACATAAACCACTACTTTAGAATATAGAAACTTTCTTATTTGCCATGATTTGTTCACAATAAGTTTTCTTTTACGTTATTAATATTTTAGTTACAAGATTTGGTCACAAATCTATATTTATATTTGTGACTATTTATTTTGTAAGAAATTTGTCATGATTAGTGACAAAAATCAGTTACTTTTAATACAGTCACAATACTATGACCAAATAGTAGCGTTATCGTGACTAAATAAAAACGTTACAATAATTTTGTATGTAAAGTAATTACAATATTATGACGTAAGAAATTGTCATAATTATGACTAAATCATACACTTCATCGCCCCGAGTACAGTGTTTTTGATGGTATCAATTTGAATCAAGTTCTCAAAGATATAAGTTGAGGTCTTTCAGTCTGGGAAGCGTGAAGGTGAAGAGGATCTAAACTGCATCAAAAGAGAGAAGTGATAGAGTTAAATACCAATTTAGAAGCTAAAACATTTTCTTAGAATAACAGAAAACAAGACAGAGTACATCTTGACGAGCTTGAAAAATACTTATACTAACAAGAGAAGGAAGAGATTTTCGAAGAAAAAATATGGAGCATGTGAAAAGTTTAGAAGGTATGGCACATATTGCTTAGACAAAATCATAAGAGGATGGAAAGAGATACCGTAAGAAAGAATGAAACAGATAAAACGAGTGTTTGCAAAAAAATAGGGAGAGTGATAGCTCTCCGTAAGAAATTGTGAAACAGAAATTCATATACATATTAAAGTATCTTATTTTTGGAAGAGCTATACTCATTAATGCAGCGAAGATAAGCGAAAAACAATAGTAAATTTGTGGGTACCAAAATGAAAAAGTCGATAAAGTTATCTCCCATACAACAATTTCTTCCATATGTAAAAAGATATCGTTATCCTAAATATCTAATGCTAAAGAGAGAGTTATGAACCAAGAAAATGTTTTTTTGATAAATATTGTAAAAAGGTGTATTAAAGTTATTTTTAGTTATGTATTTAAACTGTAATTATTGGTCATGGTAATTTTGAAATTCAAAGAACTTAAAATATTAACAACAAGTACACATATAAAAACATGTTTTTTAAAATTTCAATAAACAATTTTAGTCACACAAAAAACTATTAAAAGTTTTTAAAATAGACGCGTGGGTTCATAACCTATTATTGTTTAGAAGCATATGACTAAGCCCATTTTTATAGACTTAAACCTAAATTTGTTTTGGGTGTCTAAACCTAAAATCTTCATTTCGTTTGTTCTCTGCCGGCTAAACCTATTCATATTTTTCTCTGTTCTATGTGAAATGTTCAATTTTCATTGATGGATTTGACGCCAAATAATTTTCTTTGGGACATTGAAAGCCTTAAAATGTCTTGAGATTATGATTTATATTTAGTTGTTCCAATCGTGAGGCTTTTTCTCAATCACCATGGATTAATCTGATGAATATGGTAATCTATCCGCAAAAAAGCTTAGATATATGTTCGTTCTATTTTATCTCTTTAAATTTTTTTGATTAATATTATAGTTTAGAACTTAAAAATTATGTAGAATGGTGTCATTTTAAAATTTTGCTTCAAATCTCTATAATTCTTGGCATTACACTACTTATATCACTAATCTTTGATTATTAAGAAAAGTTTTCTGAATAAAAATTAAGATTTTTTTTATGAACAACAATTTAAATGGTGTTACAAATTTCGTTGTGATTATGATTTTTAAAAAATTCTGACACAATTTATTAGGTAGAGGTGCAAAATAGGTATTAAACAAAAAGTTTGAGATGCACAAGGTATGTGTATACAAATTATGTATATGAACTATGCAAATAAAAAGAAAAAAAAAACTATTTCTAAGAATGTTAGAGAATATTGACTCAAATCATCTAATTTCTGTTTGTCATCTTACTAATATTAATGTTGATAATATCGTGGTGTTTCATACATTCTTCATCATCTATAAGAGTTAAGCACTTGGTCCAAATATTTAAGTTTTTTCCTTAATTGCTTATTACATATACATTACATATTTGTATACTTACATCTATTTTCAGTTATTTGCCTCCTAACTTAATAAATAATATTCTTTTTTTAGGCGAAATAAATTATATTGTTATTGTTATAAAACTGATTGTACAATGAAATTAGCAACACTAATGAATTTTGTCGTCCAAAATTTAATGATTTGAGTTTTTTATACACAAAGTTTTTCGTGGTAGTAAGAGAAAGGTGATACAAGCGTTTGAGATATTATTTGCATGTAAGGCAAACATAATTTATAATCAAATGTCAAATTACATGAGTCAAAGATAAACAAAACTAAACACAGTATCTAGCTCTCTATAAATAACTTTTCCAAAGGCAACTAAACCCTAAATCTAGGAATGTTATTTTACTTAGAACAGGAAACAAGAACTTCTAGTATTTTAAAATGATCAATCTTTTTATAAATTTGCTTTATTATATGTACAATATGTCTCTCTAGATTTCAAAGTTTCATTTATGATCATCGAAATACACACACAATTAAATCACAAGAAATATCAATAAGAAATATAAGGTATTAGCTATGCTCGACGGAAGATTTTAAATATTCATTTTAGATATGCTTTTACATTAAATAATCATTATTTGATGCATAAATAATATATGCTACAATGTATCACTAATATAAAGACGAGGCTGGTTTTTTTTCCTTCTCTTCCTTAATCTTCTCCTGGAGTTCACGGAGGTAGGCTTTGTGTAACATAATCTTCCACATGAGCTTTTGAATCATACCGAATCCACCACTTATAGGATCTTCTGTCCAAGCATTACCTTCCATGATTATAGAAGTTGCTAGCATTTGTTTTTTTTCTTCAGGAGCATGCTGCATCATCGTAATGATATTTGGTGTGCCAAACAATTCATTAGCACTTTCATATTGACTTTGCCTAAAGTTAAAAGAAATTAATATCAACTAAAACATTTAGCAAAAGAGAATAATAAGCAAAAAAAGTAAAAATAAATAAATAAATATACAATTCATATGGAAAGTATTCTGCATATTCGCAGAATCTGGGACAATTTCTGTTTTTGGTGATACATACGGAGCAAGGACGACGGTTTCCTAGAGGTTCCATATTTATTCTTTTAGAGATAAATTTTGATTAAGTAATTGAAGGATGAATAAAATTACATTATCAAATAAGTATTTATAGATAATGTTTGCAAAATGCAGTCAAAGAAATTTATTAGAGGTCAAAATATGAAGATGTGCTTAAAAGAGCAACACATTAATTTTCTTTATTCTGTTTTGGAAATAAATTGAGATTACATTTGACTTTTAAAAAACTAATATTATCTTACTTTAAATTTTGGGATTATTGACTTGTCTACCACTTTTGAAAAGATTCTTTCCAAAATTACCACAATTGCATTGATCTTTCTAAAACTACCATATTTTATGGCACTATACTATTTTATTGACAATTTTACCCCTACAAGGTGTGAAGTTTGTATTAGAGAAAAATGGCAACTTGTGCCCGAGAGACAGCTTTGTGTGAGGGAAGAAGGACAAAAACGCTGCTTTAAACCACCTCATATGACGAAGGACAATCATCAAAGGCAATTGTCCGCGAATTTAACACAATGTTGAATTTAAAAAAGATTATATAAAAAGTAATAGACATTGTTCCCGATCTAATTATATTACTCATTCTACACGGCATGTCCCCCAAATATTTACACGTAAAAACATTAATACCTTTTGTCGGGAACAAGTTCAAATCGAATGAGTAATATAATTATATCGGGGACAAGTTCATATTGAATTAGTAATAGAATTTGATCGGGGACAAATTACAATCGAATGAATAATAGTAGATCGAGGAAAAGTTCAGATCGTCTATTTACCTTTTGGAAAATTATTACTATGGTAGAATTCAAGTGAGAGGAAGAAAGAGAGAGGTAATATATTTCGAGAGAGATAAAAGAAGAAAGAGAGAGAAAACAGAAAATAAAATAAGAAATGATATCTTATATAATAAAGAATGGATCCTATTAAAACACGCTACCAAAAATTGATACGTGTCATTTGAGAACTTAATACTTATCCAAAATTATTCAACTATAAACAATAAATGAAGATCAAATAATGGAAGTCTTATCATAAAATCATTAAAAATAATTAAGAAAAAACATCTCATCGAAATTATAAAGGGAAAAATGCCTTATAAATCCTCAACTTTTTCATTCCGTTGAATTTAATCCCCAACTCGAACTAAAACGTTTTAAATACTGAACTTTAGTTTGACTTTCAAATTAAATAATAAACTTTAATTGACGAAGTTGTTTTAAGCACGACGTTAATTGTATAACGGAACAATTAAACAGAGTTATATTTCTGTTAATAGGTACTGTTAAACCTTAATGAGGTCATTTCCTTCACATTAAAACGACGTAGTGTGCTGCAAATAATAAAAACCCCATTATCGATTTGATTATCCCCAACTAAAGAAAACACCAAATTGAAATCAAATCCCTAACCATATAAATCGAAAGCTTTCTCTGAACATTAGATTCGTTGTAATGACGCGACGGGAATCCAAACGAAAGAGGCCAGACGAAAAAGAAAAAAGAGATGTTGACCCAGTTCGTGAGAAAAACACTGAAAGTGAGGCTGTGAGTGGAGACGACTGTGAAGTGTGTGGCGATGAAGATTGTGATGATATTAGGTATGATGATGAGGAAGACGACCGCGATGAAGTTAACGAAACAGAACATCGAAATCGTTTAGGAGTAGACGAACAAGTTTGCGAAGACTTTGTAGCAGAATTTGGAGAGGCAGCGAGGGATGATGAAGATGTGAGTGATGCAGATAGTGGAGATGAAATATGGGATGACGAGCGGATTCCAGATCCATTGTCTGATAGTGATAACGATGAAGATCTTGTTGATGGTGTTGCTCGTACTGAACCCGAAGATCTTGAAGAGTTGTTAAAGTTGGGGAAGACTTTTAGTTGCCCAGAAGATTTCAAGATTGCAGTTCTAAGGTATTCACTAAAAACTAGATATGATATAAAGCTCTATAGGTCTCAGACTCTGAAAATTGGTGCAAAATGCTTAGATACCGATGTCAAATGTCAATGGCGATGTTATTGCTCTTACGATAGGAAGAAACACAAGATGCAAATTAAGGTTTACGAGAGTAAGCATATTTGTGTCCGATCGGGTTACTTCAAGATGTTAAAGAGAAGAACCATTGCTTGGTTATTTTCGGATAGGCTGAGGAAGAATCCAAAGATTACCAAACATGAGATGGTTGATGAGATAAAGAGAGAGTACAATCTTGTTGTAAGTGATGAACAATGTTCAAAGGCAAAGACCAAAATCATGAAAGAAAGACGAGCTGTTCATGAAGATCATTTCTCAAGAATATGGGATTATCAAGCGGAGGTGTTGCGAACAAATCCAGGACTAAGTTTGAGATAGAGACTATTCCAGGACAAACCATTGGAAGCTTACAAAGGTTTTATCGTCTCTTTATTTGTTTTAATTCACAAAGAGATTCTTGGAAACAGACTTGCAGGCCTATCATAGGAGTAGATGGTGCTTTTCTTAACTGGGATGTCAAAGGACATCTCTTAGCTGCAACAGGGAGAGATGGAGACAATAGGTTAGTTCCCATTGCTTGGGCAGTAGTTGAAATAGAGAACGATGATAATTGGGATTGGTTTATTAGAATGCTCACTACAACTTTAGATCTTCAAGATGGAAGCAATGTGGCAATCATTTCTGACAAACAGGCGGTTAGTATATTCACAATTCTGACACATTCTGTTTTTTTTTTTCTTTTCTAAATATTGATGATATAGTCCGATGTTTCTTTCAGGGTTTAGTTAAAGCTATTCATAGCATTCTTCCAAATGTTGAACATCGCCAGTGTGCTAGGCATATTATGGATAACTGGAAAAGAAACAGTCATGACATGGAGTTACAACGTATGTTCTGGAAGATTGCAAGGAGCTACACAGAAGGAGAGTATGCTGCTAATATGGAAGCATTGTAGAAATATAATCCAGGTGCATTTAGTTCCCTTCTAAGAACTCATCCTATGACATGGTCTAGAGCATTCTTTAGGATTGGCAGCTGTTGCAATGATAATTTGAATAATTTGAGTGAATCTTTTAAAAGAACAATCAGACAGGCTAGGAAGAAACCTTTATTAGACTTGTTAGAGGATATTAGGAGGCAGTGTATGGTTCGAAATGAGAAGAGGTATGTTCTAGCTGGGAGGTTGAAGACTAGATTTACAAAGAGAGCACATTTTGAGATAGAAAAGATGGTTGAAGGGTCACAGTTTTGCATCAGATGGATGGCCAGGAACAACAAACATGAGATAAGCTTGAATAATGTAATTTACTCAGTTGATATGAATGACAATACATGTGGTTGTAGGAAATGGCAAATGACAGGTATACCATGTGTTCATGCGGCATCTGTCATTATAGGAAAGAAACAAAAAGTAGAAGACTATGTTGTTGACTGGTACACGACACAACGGTGGCAGCAAACATACAAAGATGGTATTGCACCTGTACAAGGGAAGATTCTATGGCCTAGAGTGAATAGGTTTGGAGTTTTACCACCACCATGGAGAAGAGGAAACCCAGGGAGACCAAACAACTATGCTAGGAGGAAAGGAAGAAATGAAGCTGCCTCGTCTTCTATCACCACGTTGTCACGCTTACACCGAGTGATGACGTGTTCAAACTGCAAGCAAGAAGGCCACAACAAGAAAGGTTGTAAGAACCAGTGGGTTGAGGGTCAACCAAAAAGACCAAGGGGTCGACCAAAGAAAGCTTCGGTTAGTCTTTCATAACATTTTCATCATTTTACTTCTGGTATGTATATATATTGATATTGGTATATGATCTTAAAACCAGGAACCAAGGAATATTTTGTTTGGTCAAGGATTATCACACGCATTTTCAGGATCACAAGACCAAGCATCTCAACGATCACAATCATCTCAAACATCACATGTTTCACAAAGAGTTCCACATGGAGAAGGACAAGGGCAAGGACAAGGACAATATACATACTAACAATAATGATGTGTTTTTTTTTTGTAGTTTG
The DNA here is from genome assembly GCF_000001735.4 of Arabidopsis thaliana. Classification (NCBI taxonomy): domain Eukaryota; kingdom Viridiplantae; phylum Streptophyta; class Magnoliopsida; order Brassicales; family Brassicaceae; genus Arabidopsis; species Arabidopsis thaliana. The sequence goes on along the minus strand of NC_003070.9, from coordinate 13,418,569 downwards.
GTTGGATCATGTTTTTGAACCTCATGATTTGTTTCTGTTTTCTTTATTTTGGTCGGATTATTACAGCTTGTTTCAGAACCTGCAGCTTCTTTTGGCTTGTTTCAATAAATGTTTCAAAAAATTTGGTTTTATTAACTCATTACCATATCCTTACACAAGAATTTCATTATTACAACTTTCATTCCTTCATCTCGAAATTCTTACCCAAGAAATAAAAATAATCAAGCGGCAATGGTGATAAAACAAAGCCACACAAAGCACAAGTTCAAGCCGCACAAAACAATGACAATGGTGATATAGCATCCTGTCATATCCAAATAGGCCATTATTTGAATGTGAATTTTGGGTTTCTCTCATAAACATTACATACAGTTTCGATTTCATCTAGTGATTCCATTCTCTTTGGATAGTAGAATGACGATAGCTTTGCACATGTTGATGAAATCAGTTTAATTGTAGGATCATTCACATACATTTTGACGACACACGTTTTCCGACGAATTTCAATGTTACAAAACTTGAACTCAATTAGAAAAGGAAGAAGAACAATACGAGAGAATCAAAAATTAAACCGAGAAAAATGAGGGGGATCGGAATGAGCTTTCAATTACTAGGATTAGTAAAATCGAATTTGGGGATAATGAAATCAAATTTGGGGGTTTTGTAATTGTAGCGGATGACGTCGTTTGATGTTAAGAGGACGACTTAATTTAAGTTTTAACAGAATTATTAACAGAGTTTAATTGCTCTGTTACACGATTAAACTTCATGTATAAAACAACTTCGTCAATTAAAGTTCATTATTTAATTTGAAAGTCAAACTAAAGTTCAGTATTTAAAACGTTTTAGTTAGAGTTGGGGATTAAATTCAACGAAATGAAAAAGTTGAGGATTTATAAGACATTTTTCCCAAATTATAAATGAAATCAATAACTTTTTTTTTTTATTTTAGAAATCAATAACTAATCAATCACCAAAAAAAAATCAATAACTACACCGTTGACTCCTCAGTCATTGTAAAACCTATTAAATGCATAATTGCATATACCTACAATATATCCAAATTACCATGACGTTTTATTTATTCAATTACTAACGTTTTCTTGAATGCATACCATCAAAAACAGTGGAAAACAATGTGTTTTTAACTTCTAAGTGAGTAAACTAAGAGCTCCTCTGACGCCTAATGGCCATGCTAATTTCTAGATATAAATTTAAACTCTCGGTCTAATTTTCATCCGTTAAAAAGTTTATGATTTCAGGTATGTTATTTCTCATACTCAATTTCAAGAAATTTATCATTACACAATATTTTCCACTAAAGAGTAATTTGTATGGAAACAGTAGTCGAGGAATTCGTGTATCTATTAGCGACTTTGTCTATTTCTCAGACTCAATTTCAAGATTTTCTTATTACACAATATTTTTCTGCTAAATACCAATTGTATATGGAAAACAATGTTCGGGTGAGTTCATGATTCCAATAGCGAATCTGGCTAATTTTTGTAGTATGCGTCGTTGTTGTCGTCATTGTCACGAGCACACCACAATAATATCTTAGTTTTGTGTGTAGTTTTAGCTGCATAACTATATATGAGATTTTAATAAGTTGAAATTCTATATGGTCGTCTTTGTTTTTGGCTTATTTGGTTAAGGCCAATTGTTAATATAATTTGATGTTAATATATTATTACTAAACGAAAATAAATCATATAAAAAATATTGGATTTTTTTTCTATTTAGATAAATAATTAAATTAAATTTAAAATGATCATTATATATTTTAGTTTTTATTACTAAAATTTAATTCTAGTGATAAATTAGTTAACTTAATGAAGGGTTTAGTTAACTTGGTTTTTTAAATCCGTTTCACCTAATAAATTTTCCAAGGAGTGTGTATCTCTAGCATACATCTTTTTTTCTTTCCAATATTTGGTATCCGAACCGACTATCACTAGAGTTTTAATGCAAGTTTTTATTGGTACACTCGTCAATGTTTCCTAAATATCAAATTAAAGATATTTAGGATTTGTAATTATACTTTTTTGTCGAATAGAATTCTGTGAATGGCTACCGTAGAGCAAAAGCCTATAAAACCCCAAGATTTCAATCAAACAAGCTTTATGTGGGGTTGTAACATATACGGTCTTATTTCACACAGTTAATAGAATAGTCTAAATTTTGGTGTATCAACATGTTCATTGACAAATGTTAATTTGAGAGCAAGTTGTTGTTACCAATTCTTTGGATACTTATATTGTTTAATTAACACCAGAATGTTAAAGATATTATGTTGTTTAAAATGCACTTTGACGAAACGATATTTTGGATCTAATTTTTTCACTTAAGTAGACATGATTATCCCTTCTTTATTTCTATTGCACATTAATCTAATTATTATTTATTAATTTATTTATTTTCTAAACTAAATCATCATTTAGATGTTTGAACACAGTTCAACCAATAATAAAACAATCTACATAGTAGAAATAGTTAAAACCAATACTAAAAAGTTAGTTAGTTTTTATTGAATGTTAAAAACATCATCTATTCAAAAACAAAATATTACAAGTGTTTAGTTTTGTAATGTACAAAAAACTTCCACCACAAACAACAAATTAGTGTAACATAAATTATAAATTATAAATATTATTTTTATATTTTGAAAGTAACAAAAAAAAATTCAGTATATATATAGTTACATTTTATTATACACTAATTACACCCACACAACGAGTGGGACTTTTCCTAATAATATTATAAACTAGAAAGACAAATTTCAATGTAAATTATCTTTTTGTTTGGGAAATATTTTAGATTTGGAAAGGGGAAAGAGAAGTGGTAGATTTGGAAAGAATGTGAAAAATGTGGTATATATCATAGTTTTCTCCTATATTTTCATATATATATATATATATATATATATATATATATATATATATATATTGCAGATGGACTAATCATCAAATCGTGGAAATCAAACTATTTCTAATCAGCTAAGTAATTAGACAAAAACAAATTGACATAATCTATTCCTATTTCATGATAATAAAAATATTTTAGTTACATCTAAAGATGGACAACTTTTTTTCTGATTCAAAACATGCCATTCCGCTAACGACCGCAGTTTACAAATCGAAGCTCATACCCGCCCTGCAAAGCCCAACAGATTAACGGGCCGACCTGCAGTTATTTAACTCAATTCATCACGTATAGTTCAGAAATTTAGTTTTGGGTATTTGACTAATTGTAAAACATGAAGAGAGTTCATGTAATTGCTGAAAAACTTATCTATGTTCTCTCTCTTAGTAACTCGTTTGGATAATACTTTGATTGCCGTTAATCTCACCGTCCCATTCGATTGGTCTCAAGAACTTCTCCCTCAATAACTCGTTTCTAGTAGAGCGGAGCCAGGATCCGAAGATTTCCCTGTTTTCTTTTGGCTGTGTTGATTTCAAGTTTCTGTCTAAGGAAGCGTTCTTCTTTTTACTTTTGTTGTGATGAATATGGATTTGGATTAAGCGATTCAAGAGATGTCAATTAAGGATGATGAACCTCTGGCTTTGTCGAACCAAGCGCAGTTTTGTTCGATTGAAGGAATGATTGTAGTATCTTGGGAAGGTTTCTGAATCCTTCTCCTCAACGGATGTCTAATTGGATATTAGACATGCCTAGAATTTGGAGACTGTATTCAACAGTTCGTGGTGTTGCTTTATCACAAGAAAGGTTTCAATTCTTCTTCAAATCAGAGGATGATTTAATTGAAATCTTAAAAACCGGAGTTTGGACTCAGGATGAATGGTGTGTTGTGATGGATCGTTGGATAGAGAAACCGACGGAAGAGTATCTGATGTTTCTTCCGGTTTGGATTCGGCTGAGGAATATTCCTGTTAACTATTACACAGAGGAGACAATTAAAGAGATTGCATCTTGTGTTGGACATGTTTTAAAGGTTGAGCTAGACTTAGAGAAGTCTCAAGCGCAAGATTATATCATAGTTCATGTTATACTTGATGTTAGGAACCCTCTGAGAAATTTCAAGGAAGTTCAGCTACCAACGGGTGAAATAGTCTCTGTGACTTCTGATTATGAAAGAATTAGGAAAAGGTGTTTCCTTTGCCAAAGACTTACGCATGAGAAAGCTGGGTGTGGTTCTTCTCAGACAAGAAAAACTTCTTTCATGGATGCAGTTCAAAGGAATTCTATTGCGGAGAGAGTGGACAAAGGAATGAATGAGCCTAAGTTCAAACAAGCAGGCCTTCCCTCTTCTCTTTCAGAAACAGATTGGTTTGAAGGAAAAAGGGTTTTGACCAAAAAGTCAGGTCAGTTACTGTCAGAGAGAATGATGGCTACCTTATTAGATGCACAAAGACTATGTGGAGTGGAGGAGACACGCACAGATTCTCAGGAGCTTTGTGATCATAGGAAGGCTTTCCAAGACGGATCTTTTCTATCAGATAATTTGGATTTGGATGTGGAGTCTGGTTTTCATTCTGTCTTAAATGATGCGGGTTTAAGTATTAGACAGAAAAATCCAAGAAAAAGGAAAGCGACTTTGGTCCGTAAGAAACAGGATTCTCAGGAGCCTAATGGGAAAGCAAATGATAAAGAGGTTAGTATAAATATTGAGTTTGCTAATGTTTTTAAAAGGAAAAAGGATGTTGCAGCTTCTGTCATGTCTGATTGCAGTAAAGATAATGAAACTACGGTGGTTCATGATGAACCGCCGCAATATCAGTAAGGCATCCTAAGTTCGAATTGCCAAGGTTTGAGAAATCTTTGGACAATTCGGCACTTGAAGGAAATGAAAAAGAGCATTTCCCAGACATTTTATTCCTCATGGAGACCATGAACTCTGATCCGTTTATTATGAAGATTTTCAGATGGCTAGGCTATGATTATTTTCATACTATTGAACCGATTGGAAAGAGTGGTGGGTTAGCAATCTTTTTGAAACAACACTTGGAGATAGATTTTCTGTTTGAAGATAAGAATCTACTTGATATGAAGATTTCACAGGACAATATGAGATGGTTTCTTTCTTGTGTTTATGGAAATCCTAAGCAGCATCTCAGACATTCCCTTTTGGAAAGATTAAGGATAATTGGTTTGACAAGAAAAACAGCTTGGTGTATGATAGGAGATTTTAATGATATCATATCTAACAAAGAAAAGATAGGTGGACCTACGAGAGTAGAATCTTCCTTTCAGGATTTTAAGGTTATGCTATTTTACTGTGATATGCATGTGCTGGGGAGTACATGGAATAGTTTCTCCTGGGGTGGAACAAGGAATGAGGAATGGATCAATGTAAATTAGATCGTTGTTTTGGAAACTCAGATTGGTATGCTTTGTTTCCAAACTCTCATCAATGGTTTCGTGAGAGACTAGGATATGATCATAGACCGGTTTTAGTTAAATTTGTGAATGATTAGGAAGTTTTTCCGGGTCATTTCAGATTTGACAAACGTTTTTCTGAGGATCCAATTTTTCATGCAGCTATACAAAGTTCATGGAATGGTAACATAGATACTCAACCTTCCTTTGTTATGCTCCGTCTTGTGGAATGTAGAAAAGCCATTAGTCATTGTAAAAGAGAGAATGATTTTAATGCCCAAAGTCGTATTAAGAAATAAAGATTGGAGTTAGATGAAGAGAAGAGTGCTCACTATTCTTCTTGGTCGAAGATTTCTATTATTCAAGATGTTCTTGGGATGCGTATAGAGAGGAAGAATCCTTTTAGAGATTGTAAAGCAGGGATAAATGGATGGTTGGTGGTGATAAGATAAGTTTTTTCAGGCAACAGTGAAAGCTAATAGAGTCTCGAATTCTCTGAGATTTCTGGTAGATGAGAATGGCAGTAAGCAAACCCTTAGTAGGGAGAAAGGAAAAATAGCAGTGAATTTCTTTGAAGATTTATTTACTTCCTCTTATCCTACTTCAATGGATTCAGTTTTAGATGTGTTCACAAAAAGAGTCACAGAAGATATGAATCAAAATCTCACTAAAAAGGTCACTGAACAGGAAGTTTACAATGCTGTCTTCTCTATCAATGCTGAGAGTGCACAGGTCCTGATGGTTTCACTGCTCTTTTTTTCCAAACACATTGGTCTTTGGTCAAGAATCAGATTATATCAGATATAGAGTATTTCTTTTAGACAAGAATTCTCCCTGAAGATTGGAACCATACTCACTTATGTCTGATTCCAAAGATAACAAATCCTGCTAGAATGACGGATATTCGACCCATCAGTCTTTGCTCTGTCCTTTATAAGATTGTCTCTAAAATTTTATCTCCTAGACTAAAGAAGCATCTTCCAGCCATAGTCTCACCAACACAATCTGCTTTTGTGGTAGAGAGGTTAGTTTCAGATAACATCATTCTTGCGCATGAAATTGTTCATAACCTAAGAACTAATGAGAAGATTTCAAAGGAGTTTATGGTCTTTAAAACAGATATGTCAAAGGCATATGATAGGGTAGAATGACCATTCTTACAAGGAATCCTTTTTGCTCTAGGTTTAGCATTACTTGGATTAATTGTATTATGGGGTGTGTATCTTCAGTTTCTTATTCAGTACTGATCAATGGACAGTCATATGGTCATATAGTTCCACATAGAGGCATAAGACAGGGTGATCCATTATCACCATTCTTGTTTGTGTTATGTACTAAAGCTTTGATACAAATTCTAAATCAGGCAGAAAAAATGGGTAAAGTCTCGGGAATTCAGGTTAATGGATCAGGACCTTCTGCCAATCATCTCCTTTTTGCTGATGATACTTTGTTAATTTGTAAGGCTTCAAAGGAAGAATGTTCAGAGATTATGCATTGTCTATCACAGTATGGGCATATTTCAGGTCAAATGATTAATTTGGATAAATCGGCGATCACATTTGTGACTAAGGTGGAAGAGGAAACTAAACATTATATCATGAATAGATAAAGTATCCAAACTGAAGGAGGATCAAGAAAATACTTGGGCTTACCAGAGTGTTTTAGTGGCTCTAAACATGTCTTACTTGGATTCATTAAGGAGAAACTTCAGTCTCGACTTACGGGTTGGTATGCTAAAACCTTATCTCAAGGAGGGAAAGAAGTTTTGTTAAAATCCATAGCTATGGCATTTCCTATGTATGTTATGACCTGCTTCAAGCTACTCAAGACTTTATGCACAAAGTTGACTAGTGTAATGATGGACTTTTCGTGGAACTCTATGCAAGACAAGAAGAAAATTCACTGGATTGGAGCTCAAAAATTAATGCTGCCTAAGGTTTTAGGAGGATTTGGGTTCAAAGATCTTCAATGTTTTAACCAAGCCTTACTAGCAAAACAAGCTTCGAGACTTCTCAATGATTCAGACAGTCTTTTATCTCCAATTCTCAAAAGCAGATACTATCTGAATACATACTTCCTCTCGGCTACAAAAGGCACAAGACCATCTTACGCTTGGGAGAGTATTTTATATGGCAGGGAGTTACTAATTACAGGTCTGAAAAAGTCATCGGGAATGGAGAGCAAACTTATGTTTGGATGGATAAATGGCTTTTTGATGGGGAACCTAGAAGACGAGTGAGTCTGCAGGTGATGATTGATATTAAATTGAAAGTGAGTCAACTTATTGATCCTGTTTCTAGGAATTGGAATCTGAATATGCTTCGTGACTTATTTCCTTGGAAAGATATTCAGCTTATTCGTAAACAGCGACCTATGGTTTCTAGAAAGGACTCTTTTTGTTGGTTTGGTACCAATCATGGTCTATACACTGTTAAATCTGGCTATGAAATGTGTAGTAGACAGGTGCATAAACTGATGTTTAAAGAAGCAGAAGAACAACCATCATTAAATCCTCTTTTCGGAAAAATCTGGAGTCTAAACACGGCACCAAAAATCAAAGTATTCTTGTGGAAGATGCTAAAAGGTGTTGTTGCAGTGGAAGACAAGTTACGAACAAGGGGTATTTTAATTGAGGATGGATGTTCAATGTGCTCTGAGAAAGATGAAACTTTAAACCACATTCTGTTTCAGTGTCCCCTTGCTCGCCAGGTTTGGGCTATATCTCTTATGCAGTCATCTGATCATGGTTTTGGGAATTCTATCTTTACCAATATGAATCATGTGATTACTAACTGCCACAATAGAGAACTTTCTACTCAGTTGAGATCTGTTAGTCCCTGGATCATTTGGGTGTTATGGACGACTCGAAATAACATTGATATATGAAGGTATAAGCTCGGTGTCCCTAAGCATTGTTGGGAAAGCATTTGAGGATTGCAATGAATGGACAAAAGCTCAAGACTTAATTTTCATTAAGGAATCTACAAGGAAATTGACATGGATTCCTCCTCCGATGAATGAAATCAAGTGTAACATTGGAGTAGCTTGGTGGAAAAAGCACCAAATAGCTGGTACTTCTTGGGTAGTTCGTGACTCGATGGGGAAGGTATTAATGCACAGTAGATGCTCCTACACTCAGGTTCATTCTCACTTTGACGCAAAAATTAAAAGTTGGGAGTATGGATCAACTCAAGTTCGATAGAGTTACATTTGGAGCTTCTTCTCATGATATTATTAAAACCATGCATAAACCAAAAGAGTGGCCAACACTAAGGGGTCAGTTAGAAGTTCTATTAGATTGCGCTAAGGATAAAGCTTTTTGGTTCATGGCAATGGAACCACGTCAATGTAATGAGGGTGCTTCTGAGATAGCAAAAAGTGTCATTACTGGAATGAGGTGGCAAAGTTATGTAGCTGCAAGATATCCACTTTGGTTACAAAGCTTGTTTGAAGCACAAAGGACTCAAATCTGTTGAACTTAGCAATCCTTTATTCAAAGAAACCACGAAGCTACATGTGTGGTTTAAGGTGTAGCCTTCAGCTGAAGTGTCTACAAAATGTGATTGCTAAATGACAAGGATTTCTTATCAGATAGTCAAAAAGAAGGTTTGACTGATGAGCAGGATTTTTGTTTGAGTCAGCAATGACTCAGCAGAGACAGTATTTTACAGCAAGCTTCCTTAGGAACAGATGTTTATGTTGGAATATTAGATAAGTTATCGTGGCATGTAGTTAATTAAAGTGGATGACTTGGGGTTAGCAGCTCAAAACAGGATTTGATAGGTGTGTGGAATGGATTTCTTTTGTCCTTTTCTAGAAGTCAGTTTCTTTAGTACTAGGTTTTCTCATTTTACGATTTAATAATTGTTGACTCGGTCTAGATAGATTATGATATAGTTTATGGTTTTATATTATACTAGATAAGGCCCGCCTATTTAGGCGGGTGTAAGATACAAAAATAAATGTTTATCGATAGTATTTGAATATTGTATAGCAATCTATATCTTTTTTTTGATATTTAATTTAATAATTATTTGTCTAAACAAAATTTTGGTCTTATGCATTCTATTTTAATTATATACACTCAATCTTATCAATGATATTTGAATTGTACAAAGTAACCGACCATTCTTCTGTATTTAATTTAGTATTTAGTTAAAAAAAAGAAAAAACAAATTTGTATCTTACACCATTCAATTTTGTAATACAGTTTAACTATCTATGTCATCATAATAAACTCGATTTAAATTCTACAACTTCATATTGAGTGATAACATTTTTATATCAAAATAATATTTATGACATATCAAATCTATATCCTATTTAGTATTAAAAATAATTAACAATTAACAAAACATAATTAATAGGCCTAGGCATAATATCCAAACCCGAAGAACCGACCCGAAAAACCCGATCCGAACCCGAACCCAAAATTTTCAAGTACCCGTACGGGTCTAAAATTCAAAACCCGAAAACCCGAACCCAAACCCGAATAGGTATCCAAACATATCTCAAATATAAGTATATATTAGTTATATTTATACTTATATATAGAAAATATTAGGATTTTTTGGATATTTTAGTTATTTTTGTGTATTTTTAGATATATTCAAGCAAAAGTACTCGTGTTGTTTTGGGAATTTTTAAAATTTTCAAGTAATTTAATAGATTTGCAGACAAAATTTGATATCTCAATAGATAAATAAACTCGAACCCGAACCCGAACCGATCCCGACCCGAAATCTTAAATTACCCGAACGAGTCCTAAACTTCTAAGTCCCAAAACCCAAACCCGAAATACCCGACCCGAATACCCAAACGCATAGGGCTAATAATTAATAAAAAAAAAAACAGAAATCCACAAAAATATTTAGAAACCAAACATTATTGAAAATATATTTTTTATATATGCCGTAATCTCCTAAGTTAATTTTACATCATGCAAATTAATATTAAATGAGTTAAAATTAATAAATGAAATTTTAAAATACTCGAACAGGTCTAAACTTCAAAACCCAAAAAACTCGAACCCGAATAGGTATCCAAACATATCTCAAATATAAGTATATATTAGTTATATTTATACTTATATATAGAAAATATTACGATTTTTTGGATATTTTAGTTATTTTGTGTATTTTTAGATATATTCAAGCAAAACAACTCGTGTTGTTTTGGGAGTTTTTGAAATTTTCAAGTAATTTAATAGATTTACACACAAAATTTGATATTTCAATATATAAATAAACTCGAACCCGAACCCGAAGCCAAACTGAACCCGACCCGAAATCTTAAATTACTCGAACGCGTCCTAAACTTTTAAACCCAAAAACCCGAACCCGAAATACCCGACCCGAATACCCAAACGCCTAGGGCTAATAATTAATAAAAAACCAAACATTGTTGAAAATATATTTTCTATATATGCCGTAATCTCGTAAGTTAATTTTACATCATGCAAATTAATATTAAATGAGTTAAAATTAATAAATGAAAATAATTGAAAAGTTAAATCCTATAAGCTAAGCTATTTTTTAAAAAATGTTCTATTTTCACTTATGATTACATGAGTTAAAGACAAATTTGTTAATTTTCCTTTTGTTGAATAAATCTTAATTGTTTATAAATATATAAACATATAAATTAGTATATGTAAATTTATTTACTTTTTAAAATTTTCTATTTTTTTAGAGAATAAAAAAGTTAAATTTTGAATGACACATGTAAACATCTAATTGTTTGACTTGACACGTGGCACAATCCTATGAGTTAGCAACTTTATATATTCTTTCTTCTTAAGGTTAGTCGGTTATGTCTTGCGTTTAGAGTCTTTATATATAGTGTCAGTTTCTTCCTTTGTTATTCATCCCATTAACTTCTAGATTCCCTCCTTCTTGGTTCAATATGTCGGATGAGTTGTGGGACGAGATTCAGAACTTGGAACTAGGTCAAGAAGATCCAACTCTCTTTATACCTCATGAGGCTTATGTGATGGTGGAGGCTGCCAATAGACTGAGTATGATAGCTAGGTCTCTGAATCCAAGAGTCAAAAACCTCAATTATGTTGTTGTAGCCTTACCAAGATCAAGGGGATTGACGACTCAAATTCATGGCAGAGTACTTGATGCTACTTATGTTCAATTTCTTTTTCAGAATGAAATTGATCTAATGATGGTGCAAAGACGGGAGCCATGGCTCTTTAACAATTGGTTTGTGCAGCTACTAGATGGGAGGTGGCTCCGGCTCATAACTTTGTCACAACAATAGATCTATGGGTGCATATTCGTGGAATTCCTCTGTCTTATGTTTCTGAAGAGACGGTTATGGAGATTGCTCAAGACCTGGGTGAGATCATTATGCTAGACTATCATGATGCAACCTTAGCACATATCGCTTATATTAGAGTGAGGGTGCGTTTTGGTATTACGGACAGACTAAAGTTCTTCCGGAGAATCATCTTTGATTCAGGTGAAACTGCAACCATAAGGTTCCAGTATGAACGTCTTTGGAGGTTATGCAGAAGCTGCTTCAGGTTTACTCACAACAGAGCCTATTGTCCATATCGCCAAAGACCTCTCAGCATTGCAAGAGAAAGAGCTCTATTCAGTGATTGTGTTCGTAGATCATCCATGAACTCTCAGTCTCAGATGACTGATAGCTCTTTTCCAGTTCCCTAGACTCCGCCTCTAAGAGTAGCTCCACCACCACTGAACCATGCTGAATTTGAAGCTGCTTATCCTCACCTTGCAACAGCTACGAATGAACATAACATGTATGTTGGGGAATCCAGCACTGTCAGACAAGACTTGTCTTCGGATTCGAACACCCTAATGCCAAGAAGAGAGCCACAGTTCTTAGATGATAGAATGCACTTTGAAGTCAGTCAATCTTCAAAAAGACATGAAGTTCAAGATTTAAGAAGGGGTACAGAGGGGATGAGAAATCAACCTCAACATGATTACGCGCAAAGAACCGGAGGGATTCTAAACCTCCGAAGAAACGCTAAGCACTCAACTAACTTCTGTCAGAATTTTTTGGTTTGAAGACTACGGGTTACAATGAAAGCAGCTTAAAGGTTTGAATAAGACTTATTAGATGAGTATGGTTTTTGGTTAGGACATACTCCTACTTATGTTTATGATTCAGTTCCGTCTTTCAATTTCAGTAAAGTTGTAGTTTCTGTTTCAACAATGTTTTAGTTATAGTTGCCTTATGTTTGTAAGTGGAAAGTCCACTGATCAACTTTTTGTAAGAACACAGTGGTATCAATGAAAGGCAACATTTCAGTGAAAAAGAAAGAAAGAATAAAGTTCATGTATAAATTGTTGATGTTGTGAAACGTATCACATATGGTTTTGCTATGATTCCAAATCACAATCTTAACAAATTCTTGAAATCTGAAACTGATTCTTAGTAGCTCAATATTTGGCTTACATGAAACATCCGTTCCTCTTCGTCATCCTCTCACCCAGAAGCTTATCCATCATCTCAAACAGTGACCTAGTAGGAGTATTCTTCCAAGGAAATGCCATTTGAATCGGTACCAAACAAATGTCCATTCATCTTCGTTGGGCTCCTCTTGAATCTGAGTGGTTCACTGGCAAGCTCCATCTCCTCCTCGCATCTAGTGAGTTCTCATCATAATTACTCTAATGAACATAACTAAGATAGCACAAGAGATTGTAACATAAGACTATGAGTGATTGAATCCATCACACATGAATATACATTAAACATAACTTATCACAAGAACCAGAAACTAGTTCGTTACCTGAAAGAATGTCAGCTCCACCTGCTACGATTAAGTCCTATATGTTTCTCTGAACACTCTGAGCTTTTCCTCCACCAATATCTACAACAATGTCAAAAAGTGATTATTTAAACAGAAGTTACAGAACAAAAGCTGCAAACAAATATGACAACACTTTTAATATTCTTCAAAGCTCTTCAATGGTTTAAGATAGTTAATACTAAAGAAATATGGAGCATGTGAAAAGTTTGGAAGGTAGGGCATGTACTGCTTAGACAAAATCATAAGATGATGGAATGAGACACAATACGAAAGAAGTATATGAAAGATTTTTTCATAAGAAGGTGAAGTGAAGAGGGATTAAGGTGTGTTTGGTATGTGAAGCGTTAAAGCAACAAGAGCATGATTTGATGGTGGTGTTTTTAATCGTATCAATTTGAACCAAGTTTTCAAAGATATAAGATGAGGTATTTTAGTCTCCGAACCGTGAAGGTGAAGAGAATCTAAACTACAACAAGAAAGGAGAGAAGTGATAGAATTAGGAATCAATATAGAAGTTAAAACCTTTTATTACAGTAAATATTTTTAGTCGTAGAAAAATTTATTAAAAAAAATCTAAAAATAGACCCACGAATAGCGAGAGTTTATTTATATCGATTTTTTTAATAAATATTTTTGGTTTACAAATTATTTAAGTAATGCAAAAGTACTTTAATATTTTATTTTTGATTCTTTTTCACATAGATATTATTTCATTTATATTTTTAGTATCATTTCTGTTATTTCTAATTTTGTTATCAATATCATATGTCATTTTCCCTTACTTGTTCTATATTATTAAAGATTTTTCTATTAGTCAAGAAATTTTTAATATTTTAAAAAGTATTAGAACTTAAAACTACCAAAATATGTACATATGTGGGAATACATGTGTTTCTCTTAGTTAGTAAACTGTTTACTATCAATTAAGCAATTATAAAGTAATATATGTTTGACTGAAAAGCCAGGTTGACATTTTCCCATTTTAACAACCGCAAGAGTTGATTTGATTTTTGTGATAATCGAGAGATTATTTGGGTTTGGAAAAACTGGAATGTCCTAAAAGACGCCTTATCATTCTCTCATGTTTTAAATGGCTTTTTGTACATAAAACAGCTACTTTCGAATTTAGAAACTATTATATTTGTTCCCTTTTGTTTTAACTGAATGTTTATTTGACCATCACTAACTTATTTTTCTTATGTTGTTCTTTAAATATTTTTTTCATTTTGTTGCCTAATCGTAAACTTTAAAAAATGATTATTTGAATATATTTTATATTTACAAAAGTGATTATTTACAATTTTTTCATGTATTTGAATATATTTTCTATCTATCACTATTTCCATTGCTTCTTTAAACCCTTGAAGAAACATCGACCTCGAGCTTTTTGCAGATTGAAGCCAATAGAGTTTCTAAACCAACACCAATTTCGATATTTGGATCATCTCTTTTCTCACTCTCTTCTAAATAGCTAAATAGTTTGAGTCGTTTGACTCTTCTCTTTTCTCAACCCCATCATTATCATCCAAACCTCTTTTGCTATTCCTCTTCCTCGGCGACAATCTCTTCTGATCCCATTGCTAACTTCTTCCTCAACATTTTCAATTTTCGAAACTTCACTTACCCTCTCCTCTTCAAAGTAGTAGTGGTTGCTACATCATAAAGATTAGCTTCATTAAATTTTCTCTTTTTCCTAGCAAACCCTGAACACTTTCTCAACGATGTCTGACACGATTCATCCTCTTTGTGTTCAAGTCCTATATATATCGATGTTCATCAAACTTAGCTAAATCAAACCTTAATTTACTCTGATAAAACGCAAATATCTCATCACAACTTTAATATCTAACAAATCACTAAAACTAACCGTATTCGCAAGTCTTTAGACATCTTCAAGAACAACTCCAGGATTTTCTAGAACCAAAGACGATATAATCTCTCTTCTAACATCATTCACAACAACGTCTTCCTTACTCCCTGGATTCAAAGCTACATAACTAACCACAGTCGCGTCATCACAAACCAAAAATTGCTCAACATGTTCATCGATCTCTCTCCCAACTTCTTCCTTAGCACAAAGAATCTCTCTTCTAACATCATGCACAACAACGCCTTCCTTACTCCTTGAATTCAAACCTACATAACTAACCATAGCCACGTCATCGCAAACCAGAAATTGTTCAACATGTTCATCGATCTCTCTCACAACTTCTTCCATGGCACAAAGAAAGGCTTTAGACTAAACATTAAAAAAGCGGTTTGGGAAAAGAATAGTTATGAACTGATATGCAATACATTTTTATTTAGTAAATAATTTTGTTTTAAAAATACTAAAATTTAAAAAAATTAATTAGTGAGATGACTAAAAAACGTTAATTAGCGACATGGGTAATATTAAATAGATTCCATATTTTTCTAAGTTTGCATAATAACTATATTTTAATATAGAAAGTAATTATAATTTCAAAAATGTTAATTTGTAAAGTTTGTAAAAATGCTAATTAATGACACCTTTGTTTAAAAAAAGTAATCATTTTTGGAGCAATTTTGGATATTTTATTAAAATTATTTATATAATTTAAACATTTCGCTATGTGGGTAGGAAAAGAAGTATGCGAAAGATTTTTTCATAAGAAGCTGAAGTGTAGAGGGATGAAGGTGTGTTTGGTCTGTGAAGCGTTAAATCAACAAGGGCATGGTTTGATGGTAGTGTTCTTAATCGTATCAATTTGAATCAAGTTCCAAAGATATAAGATGATGTCTTTTAGTCTGGGAAGCGTGAAGGTTGATAAGGCTCAAATTACTCTAAAAACTATTCTCTCAAATAAGAGATCAATTGCAGTATTTAAGGATCGATTTCCACAAAGTTCTTTTGCTCAAACAATTTGTTTAATGTCGAGATTAAGCTACCAGGTGATGATTGAAATAAAAAGAGAACAAAGTAAAAAGACAGCATATTGATTCGTTGTAAACGATTAAATAAAGAGCTAGGAAGAGGGTATTCTCAGGAAACTATTGGTTAGTAGATCTAATCAATGCTAGGTTGTTATCGAACCATTCTTAAACTCAAACTCTAATTATGGAATAACCTGTGTTCCGCGAAACTCTCTATGCCTATAGCTAAGAATAACCGGAGAAGCCGAGAGATTTTTAACCTAAACATGCATTCTAAACGAGTTCGATTGTTCACCTTAGTAGATAGGTCGATTCTTATTACTCACCTATGAACCAGGTTCATCAAATAATAAATCCAACTACAGATACCTATGGTGGGCATATCTATTGTCTAGATTCAAAATCTAGTTAATTACTCTACATCTAACATTAAGTATAATCAAAGATGAAGAATTCTACAGATAACCTAGCAAAGGGAGCGATCTACTAAACCATATGAATCCCTAATGAGAAACCCTATTCCTAAGAAGCAAACTACGCAGACATATTGAATGAAACAAACAACATAATTGAGTAAGAAAGCATAAGCACAACAAATAAGATAAGAGTAAGAAGGGATCTCTTCACTGTATTAAGAACTGAATAAATCTCTTAAGAACAAGGGATGAATAGCTTATGTCTCTGAAAATAGGGATTCCAAAGAACTTGATTAAAGGAACTTAGGTCTCAACTATGACCTCTAAAACTATATATAAGACCTATAAAACGTCCAGAGACTAATAATGCAAATAGGGAAGTCTTTTGGAGCAAATTTCCACTTCTTTAAATTTGAAAGCGTCATGGACTTTGCTGGGCCGAAACTGGTGTCGAAATACCTGAAAAGACACAAAAAGACTCAAGAAATAACATAAAGATTCAAAATCCTATACATAAAACATAGATAAAATCAGTAAAAATAGAGATATGTCAACTCCCCCAGACTTAGCTTTTACTTGCCCTCAAGCAAAACACAAAAGCTGAACCCGTGGAAGAGGTTTTGAAAACAAAGGAACTCCCAACATTCTCTAGCCTATTGCCATGATCATCCAAACTAAGCCCATATGCCTAACAAGTCTAATCAAACCCTAACGAACATGTACTTCTGTGCAAGCTTACACAATATTCTAGATTTCATACCTAAGTTCCACAACTATATCCACCAGGCTTTCATCGCTGGGTCTTATCAAACAAGTTAACATTCAAGATCCTTCTAGACTCATTCTTGTACTATACCATGATAAATCGACCATTCTCTTTATATATATTTTTTCTTTGGTGTTCTTTCTCTCCCCAGACTTATTCTTTTTAGAGAGTAAACAAAGGGGAACTCGCATACTGGATCGACACCCTCGGCATTATTCCAACCTTTGTAATTGATCATTCCAAATAATGTATAATAATGGGGTCATAGGAAACATTCATACCCCTATACACTATCCGAAAATCTTGTCAATCTCTCATTTTTTTTTTCTTTTTATAAGGGGAGAGGAACACATTCTTTCTATTACATTGGTCTCAATATCAGGTATGAACAAGGAGTCAAGATCTATGAATACTAACCGTTTGAAGAGGTAAAAGGAAGATCAGTGAGATTAGCTCCAACCTTAGTGGTTGTGTTGGAAACTAGGATATCCTCAAGTTTGTTGGTTTGCCATATAAATTTTCCAAAAGTCGGATTGAGTCGAACCTGCAGCACTCATTAATCAGGCAATAATCAAGAGAAATATAGACACTGGAAGGTGTCGGTCGACACCATCTCTGCAACTGCGAGCTCCAACTCATCTTTAGTGTCCAATTCTTCCCACACATCATCTCCTTCTCTGATCAAGATGGCATTACAGCTCTTCCTTAGGTTAGCATCAGGATTACCAGGAAGAAAGCCCTCTTCTCTCTTAATGGATTATGCAGTTTGAGCTACCTATACATCCAGCTTCTTTAAGTGAGAGCTCAGATTGTCGATCCACAACGAGCTTTGTTTGGCTCTCAAGAATATACTCAAGCATAGATTCCATTCTGCTCTCTGATGAGGGTGGAAGGGGGCCTTGGTAAGACAATCTCAAATGATCACCTCTATATTTTTCTCTATTTTAGAGGTGAATCTATTTTAGAGGCATTGTGCTCCAATGGTCACTTCTAAAATAGAGTTTCCTCAAAAATAGAGGAAAAAATAGAGATGAATTGTAGAGATCTCTATTTATAGAGACAAAAAGTAAATATCTCTATTTTTTCTCTATTATAGAGGAAACTCTATTTTAGAGGTGATCATTGGAGCACAATCCCTCCAAAATAGAATCACCTCTATAAATAGAGGAAAATATGGAGATCACTATTGGAGATGCCCTAAGCTGAATTACTATTGGTCCTCTAGAAGTTGTTTTGAGGAAATGTCTTCTGAAAAGCAGGCTTTGGAGTGTAGTTTGAGGAACTCTGGTTCCCTGTAAACCTGTTGTCACTGAAGTTGTCATGTGTTTGTCCAAACTTCTTGTAGCCCTAACCATCTATGTAGAAGACTCCCTCTTCAGACTCAGATTCGGGCTCAATAGTCTCATCCTTAGCTGCAAAGTGGACATGCTTCTTCCCTGTAAGCAAGTTATGAACTGAATCTAACTTAGCATTCACCTCTGCCATCTGATTGCCTGAAACAGCTCCAACAATCTTCTTCCTCTCAAAGTCAGCATTTTTGGTGCTATTACTGCAAGTGAGATTTTCTATCAGAGCGGTAGCATCAGCTGGATATCTCGTGTTGAAGTTACCATTGCTCGCTGCATCTAGAGCCAACTGGTATCTCCAATCAACTCCTATGAAAAAGGTACCAAGAAGTTGTACCTCACTGAAGCCATGATGCAAGCAGTCCCGTTGATACTCCTTGAAACGAACCCAAGCGGCTTTGAAAGCTTCAGCTGGACCTTGGGTGAAGGTAGATAGCTTGTTTCTCAGCTCCTCAGACTTAGAATCATCATAAAAAATTGTTCAACAAACCTAACTTGATGTTTCTCCAAGTCTCGAGAGAACGTGCTTGAAGTTGTTTCAGCCAAGAAGCGGCTTCCCCAGCAAGTGAATAAGGGAAGAGCTTGCACAGTAGGTAGTCCTGTAAGACTCCATTAGCTTTGATGCTCAGAACGAGGTCCTCAAAACGTTCGATATGGTCCATTGGCTGCTCATGAGACAAGCCATGGAAAGGATGTTGGCCTACTAAAGCAAAGTAGCCAGGCTTCAGCTCATAATCGTTCCTCTGGAAGGGTGGGGGTACGATTGCTGATCATTTAGCATAGAACAGGTCAAAACTGCTGAAATCCCCGAGAGTACGACGTGGTTCTGCAGCTGGAGGAATAGCTGCAGGAATCTGGGGTTGGTGTCGATCGACACCTCTGTTGTGTCGCTCGACACCAATCGCGTCTGCATTCTGCTCCCGAAGGTGTCGATCGACACCCAATTGGTGTCGCTAACACCGAGCTCTGCTACGTCTCTGGCAGCTAATTGCGCATTGAGGCGCGCCTGATCCTCATTGGCGTCCTTAGGTAGGATGAGTCCATTATCATCCAATCTCTGACCAGCCTCATTGTACGCTTGCCCTGCCCATCCTCATCTCACAAAACTCCTTCTGCATCAGCTCTGATGACTCTGTCAGCTATTGCTAATCTCTGAGTTTTGCGGTTGGTGCGTTCAAGTTTTCCCAAGTCCAGAACAGACAAGTTGATCAGCTCCTTCTGTTGTGTGCTCCTTGTTTTCCTAGGCATACACCTGAAACACAGAAAAGAAGAAAACAAGAAACGCGTGAGTAACAAAATAAAAGTAAAACCTAGACGAAATCTCTAAACTAAACTCAATGGTGATTCCCAAGAACTTTGGCAACGGCGCCAAATTTGATAAGACTCAAATTACCATAAGAACTACTCTCTCAAATAAGAGATCAATTGCAGTATTTAAGGATCAATTTCCACAAAGTTCTTTTGTTCAAACAATCAGTTGAATGTCGAGATTAAGCTAGAAGGTGATGATTGAAATAAAAAGCGAGTATTCTCAGGAACAGAGTATTCTTAAGAAACTATTGGTTAGTAGATCTAATCAAAGCTAGGTTGTTACCGAACCATTCTTAAACTCAAACTCTAATTATGGAATAACCGGTGGTGTTCCGCGAAACTCCCTATGCCTATAGCTAAGAATAACCGGAGAAGTCGAGAGATTTTTAACCTAAACATGCATTCTAAACGAGTTCGATTGTTCACCTTAGTAGATAGGCCGATTCTTATTACTCACCTATAAACCAGGCTCATCAAATAATAGATCCAACTACCGATACCTATGGTGGGCATATCTATTGTCTTGATTCAAGATCTAAATAATTACTCTAGAACTAATATTAAGTATAATCAAAGATGAATAATTCTACAGATAACCTAGGGAATTCTTCACTGTACAGATAGCAAATAAGATAAGAGTAAGAAGGGATCTCTTCACTGTATTATGAACTGAATGAATCTCTCAAGAACAAGCGATGAATAGCTTATGTCTTTGAAAATAGGGATTGCAAAGAACTTGATAAAAGGAACTTAGGTCTAAACAATGACCTCTAAAACTATATATAAGACCTATAATACGTCCATAGACTAATAATGCAAATAGGAAAGTCTTCTGGGGCAAATACCTGAAAAGACACAAAAAGACTCAAGAAATAACATAAAGATTCAAAATCCTACACCTAAATTATAGATAAATTCAGTAAAAATAGAGATATATCAAAATCCTACACTCCTGGTGTCGATCGACACTTCCTCTGAATCTGGAATCCGAGATCGTCCTTAGCTTCCTTTTCCTTAGCTTTTGCTCCAAAATGTCTCCTCATCTCCAATGTTGTCTCAATGCATAAAATACCTGAAAAGACACTAAAAAGACTCGAGAAATAACATAAAGACTCAAAATCCTATACCTAAAACATAGATAAAATCAGTAAAAATAGGGATATATCAAAGGTGAAGAGAATCTAAACTGCAACATCAAATGAGAGAAGTGATAGAGTTAAAAACCAATTTAGAAGTTAAAACCTTTTATGAGAATAATAGAAAACAATATAGAGCAAAAAAAAAATCATAGAAATTCAAAAGAAGAGTTTATTGACTTGACGTAGCTACCTCTCGACGAGGTGGACAAACAAAATTTACTAACAAGGAAAGGAATGAATTTCGAAGAAAAGATATGAACCATGTTAAAATTTTGGAAGGTATGGCACGTACTGCATAGACAAAATCATA
Source organism: Arabidopsis thaliana (assembly GCF_000001735.4). Taxonomy (NCBI): domain Eukaryota; kingdom Viridiplantae; phylum Streptophyta; class Magnoliopsida; order Brassicales; family Brassicaceae; genus Arabidopsis; species Arabidopsis thaliana. The sequence goes on along the minus strand of NC_003070.9, from coordinate 13,397,257 downwards.
AGATGATGGAAAGAGACACCGTATGAAAGAACAAAACAAAGAAAACGAGTGCCTACAAAAAAAATAGAAAGAGTAATAGCTCTTCAAAAAAAAGTTGTGAAGATAAAAATTTATATAGATATTAAAAAAAATGTGAGAAATATGAGTTGTTAAAAAGAACGTATAGATAAGCTTATGAATATATTTGTGTATAGAATCTTGTTTTTAGAAAAGCTATACTTACTAATCCATTGAAGATAAACAAAAAAACAATAGTAAATTTGCGGATACCAAAATGAGAAAGTCGTCAAAAATATTCCTCATACAACAATTTATTTCATGAGATTCAATCAAAATTTCTTACGTAAAAAGACTTGATCATCCAAAATTTCAAAACGTTTACAACATTTATCAAAATATATGAGCCAAAAAAATGTTCTTTTGATAATTGTTGTAAAACCTAAAAGTTGTATTAGAGTTATTTGTAATTACATATTTAAATTGAGTTATTTGCTATGCTAATTTTAAAACTCAAGAAATTTAAATTATTAACAACAAGTAGATATATTAAAACATATATCTCAAAATTTTCAGTAAATATTTTAAATCACACAAAAATTTATTAAAAGTCGCGTGGGTCTATTTTAAAATTTCTTAAGAATTTTTTGTGTGATTAAAAGTTTTTATTGAAAATTTTGAAAGATATGTTTTTATATGTCTACTTGTTGTTAATATTATAAACTCCTTGAATTTTAAAATTAACATGATAAATAGTTACAATTTAAATACATAACTAAAAATAACTTTAATACAACCTTTTACAATATTTATCAAAAGAAATTTTTTTTTGGTTCATAACTCTCTCTTTAGCTTTTCTGAAGGCGATTTTCTGGGCGATACGCCCCATTCACACCGTTTCGATTCTCCACAACGGAGTTTCCTTCCAACCACCGGAATCCGTGTTCCTTTTCCTTTTTTTGTTGGCGGTTATACTCTGCCATTCGGTTTCCATGGCAGTTCGGTTTCCCCTTCTTTTGGGGGATAACTACCAATTTAAACCGCCATGGCAACGACTCTATATAATCTTCCTTTCTTCTCTTCTAGTTCCACAATCTCAATCCACTTCACCTTAAACAAATTCATCCGTAATCATGAGTGACAAACTTCGAAAATCGGTTCAAGACTTGACTCTGGGAATTGATGATGAACCGGTGGCTCTCACACCGGAATTTTGTTCACAAGCCGCTCATGTGAACCGCTTTTCCCTTGTTGTGACGACGGTGAACCCTCGTAAACAGAATCTCCGTGCTTTGATAGGGCAGATGCCAAGGGTCTGGGTTTCCCTGATTCGTGTGTTGGTCGGATTCTGGACAGAGGCAAAGTCCAGTTTAAGTTTCAGACAGAAGAAGCGATGACCCTTGTGCTTAGCCGCGGTCCGTGGAGTTTCAATTACTGGATGCTCTCAATCCACCGATGGTATCCAAATATCACTGAAGCTGAAATGAAGATCATCCCTTTCTGGGTGCAGATTACGGGCATCCCTCTTCTTTTTCTCACCAATGCTATGGCACTATGTGTTGGAAGTAGATTAGGACATATGGTTGATGTAGACTTTGATTAATATTCGAATCATCCGGGATTTGTTAGGGTGAAGATCAATTGGAATTTAGAAGATCCACTTCGTTTCCAAAGAAACTTTCAATTTGCAGATGGGGAAAACACAGTGATTAAGTTTCGTTTTGAGAGGCTAAGGAACTTCTGTTCCAAATGTGGTTCATTGAAGCATGATGTCAAAGAATGCACTCTTGCTTTTGATGATGAAGATCCAGCCGTGATCAGTGAGGATGATGATGATGATAATGATGAAGATCATCAAGATGACAACAAGGACAAAGACATGAGTGATACAGATACTCTACAAACGGTGGACCCTGCTACCCTTATCCCTAGACTTCAAGCATCGATTCCAAGGGAGACTCAAAGTAATGTCATGAAAAGGCCGATCTCTTCAGCATTTCTAAGAGCCTTCGAGGACACAGACCTCAATGTTGAACGACTCCGCTACCTTCATGCGAAATTGGCAAGAGTCAGAACACACACACCCGTTGAAAGCGATCTCCTTCTAGATTCCTCTGACAATGCACTGAATCCTTTCGTCTTCATGAAGAGGAAGAGAGTTCAGTTTGAGCAACTGTTTCAAGAAGTTGAAGAAGCAGAGGAGATGGCGGTCCTGAGCCATCTCTGCAAGAAAGAGAGAAAGACTGAATCGGCAGGCTCTTGCTCGATTCATGGTGGTATAGACGGAGGCGCGGGGGGGCCCGGTACCCCCAAGGGATCCAATATGAAGATCGCCTCATGGAACTGTCAGGGCATTGGTGTGCCGCTGACTCAGTCACGGCTTTCTCGTCTTTTACGTATTTATAAGTTTGATATTCTATTTCTAATTGAAACAATGAACCGGTGTGATGTATTATGTAACTTAGCGGGTGAACTTGGCTATCCTAATGTAATAACACAGCCACGTATTGGAAGAAGTGGTGGCTTAGCTCTTATGTGGAAAAACAATGTTTCTTTGTCCTTGATTTCTCAGGATGAAAGGCTCATTGATACATATGTAACATATAATAATAAGAGCTTCTACTTGTTTTGTGTGTATGGTCATCCAGTACAAACAGAGCGTTATCATTTATGGGAAACTCTTGAACAAATATCAAATTACCGTAATGATGAATGGCTATTAATGGGTGACTTCAACGAGATACTTTCCAATGATTAAAAAATTGGAGGCCCTCTGCGTGAAGATTGGACTTTCAGAAGATTCAGACACTTAGTCTCACATTGTGACCTTGAAGACATGAGATCAAGAGGGGATCCGTTCACGTGGGTTGAGGAAAGACATTCCCATACAGTCAAATGTTGTTTAGACAAGGCCTTCATTATTTCAGCTTGGTCTGCGACTTTTCCTAATGCAGAGATGGAGTTTTTGGAATTCACGGGATCAGATCATCGACCAATTCTAGTCCATATTAATGATTCGTTCCCTCAAAGACAAAAGCTCTTCCGTTTCGATAAACGACTTCTAGATATACCAATCTTTAAGCAAACTGTTCACACAAACTGGAAATCCACAACCACTCCCCATCACATGCCGATAACAGAACGCATCGCTAGTTGTAGAAGGGCAATGGCACGGCTAAAACACACGTCTAACATGAACTCTGATGAGCGAATAAAAACACTCCAAGGTAGATTGAACAGAGCTATGGCAAGTACTTTAGAGCAGAACGGAGGTTTATTCCACATATCCAAGAAGCATTGTCAAAGGCTTATAGTGATGAGGAGAGATACTGGAAACAGAAAAGTTGCAACCAATGGATGAGAGAGGGAGATTGAAACACGGGCTTCTTTCATGCGTGTGCAAAAAAAAGATATTCACAAAACAGAATGAGTTCAATAAGGGATGACCACGAACATATGTTTACGGGTGATAAAGAGATTGGAGAACATGCACAAGATTTTTTCACTTACATATTCAGCTCTAATGGTATTCAAGTTTCTCCACTGAACTTTGCGGATTTCAACAAAACAGTCACACAAACGGCTAATCTAGAACTCACGAAAGATTTTATTGATAATGAAATCTATGAGGCTATTTGCCAAATGGGAGATGACAAAGCCCCGGGTCCAGATGGATTGACTGCAAGGTTTTACAAACAATGTTGGGATATTGTTGGAGTTGAAGTGGTTAAAGAGGTCAAAAATTTCTTTGCGACATCAAACATGAGGTCTGATATAAATCATACAAATATTTGTATGATCCCTAAAATCAATAATCCTCTAACGTTGTCTGGCTATAGGCCCATTGCTCTGTGTAATGTTCTGTACAAAATCATCTCGAAGTGCTTAGTTAATCGTTTAAAAGTTCACTTGAACTCGATAGTTTCGGACTCTCAGGCTGCGTTCATTCCGGGGAGAATCATCAGCGACAATGTAATGATAGCAGATGAAGTTATGCATTCACTTAAAGTTCGAAAGCGAGTTTCGAAAACTTATATGGCGGTAAAAACGGATGTCAGTAAAGCATACGATAGAGTAGAATGGGATTTCCTGGAAACAACAATGCGTCTTTTTGGTTTCTGTGATAAATGGATAAGCTGGATCATGGTGGCCGTAAAATCAGTTCACTACTCAGTATTGATCAATGGATCACCACATGGATATATAAAGCCAACAAGAGGCATATGCCAAGGTGATCCTTTATCACCATATCTTTTTATTCTCTGTGGGGATATCCTAAGTCATCTCATCAAAAGAAAAGCAGCAAGCGGGGAACTACAGGGAGTTTGTATTGGTAATGGAGTACCGGCCATCACTCATCTACAATTCGCAGATGACTCATTATTTTTCTGCCAAGCTAATGCGAAGAATTGCCAGGCTTTGAAGGATGTTTTTGATGTCTATGAATACTATTTAGGACAGAAAATAAATGTTCAAAAATCAATGATAACCTTTGGATCACGGGTGTATGGTTCTACACAAGCGCGATTAAAAAACATTCTTAACATACCAAACCAAGGAGGCGGTGGAAAATACTTAGGCTTACCTGAACAATTTGGAAGAAAAAAGAAAGAAATGTTTGAATACATCATAGACCGAGTCAAGAAGAAAACATCTTCATGGAGTGCAAGGTTCCTCTCGCCTGTAGGAAAATAAATTCTTCTTAAATCAGTAGCTCTGGCAATGCCGGTTTATGCGATGTCTTGTTTCAAATTATCTCAAGGAATTGTCTCGGAGATTGAATCACTTTTGATGAACTTCTGGTGGGAGAAATCTTCCAACCAAAGAGGAATCCCATGGATAGCGTGGAAACGGCTCCAATATTCAAAAAAGGAAGGCGGGCTTGGATTTAGGGACCTTGCTAAATTTAATGATGCCTTATTAGCAAAACAGGCATGGAGACTTATACAACATCCAGATTCCTTGTTCGCACGAGTCATGAAGGCTAGGTATTATAGAGAGGATTCAATACTTGAAGCAAAAGCACGCAAACAACAGTCCTATGAGTGGGCATCTATTCTATCAGGGATAGCACTTTTAAAAAAGGGGACAAAGTACACAATTGGTGATGGCAAAACTATTCGTTTAGGGATTGATAATGTTGTTGATTCTTACCCTCCGAGACCGCTACACACTTCCGAAAGATATAAAGGTGCATATCTTGATACCCTATTCCGTTTCAACGACACATATACTTTCTGGGATGACTCAAAAATACTTCAATATGTCAATCCAAGCGACCATGACTTTATTCAACGTTGCTACCTTTCCACCACACAAAAACCGAATACACTCACATGGGGATACAACTTCACAGGCGATTACATGGTAAGATCAGGTTATTGGCTCCTCACTCATGATCCTTTGACTACTACACCTCCAGTAGACAGACCCCATGGATCGACTGAACTTAAGAACAAAATCTGGAAACTACCAATCATGCCTAAATTAAAACATTTTATCTGGCGTGCTCTCGCTAAAGCCCTTGCTACAAAAGAAAGATTTACTAAAAGAGGAATGCGAATCAATCCAACTTGTCCTCGCTGTCATAGAACTAATGAGTCAATTAATCATGCTCTTTTCACATGTCCTTTCGCAATCATGGCTTGGCGATTAGCAGACAATACACTTTTCCAACGTCTCCAAGTGTCTGACAATTTCGAAAACAACATCTCCAACAGCTTGGATTTCATCCAGGGAACAAATGTTACAGATCTTCAGAAACTCCTTCCATTTTGGCTACTCTGGCGAATATGGAAAGCAGGGAACAATGTAGTTTTCAACAACTTCAGAGAAAGTCCGACGAATACCGCATTAAGAGCACAAGCTGAAACAAGAGATTGGCTGAATGCAACATACAATCATAGACGAGTGAATCCTCAAACTCGATCAACCATGGTTCACAATACGAAGTGGAAAGCTCTGTCCGATACACACATAAAATGTAATTATGATGCAGGTTTCAATGTCCAAAATTTAGACTCCACTGCTGGATGGATCATCCGAAACCACGATGGTATTGCACAACATTGGGGATCACTGCAACTGGACAACACAAGTACTCCGTTAGAGGCAGAAACAAAGGCGCTTCTGGCTGCCTTAAAACAAACATGGATTAGAGGTTATCGACGGATGATCAAGGAGGGTGTTTGTGAAACTCTAACCAATTTAGTCACATGATCTTTATCTCACAACTATCTAGCAAATCTTCTTGATGATATTCGGACTTGGGCGAGGAAGTTTTCAAGTATTCAGTTTAGCTTTGTTTGAAGGGGAGGAAACAAATTAGCACATGAGTTGGCAAAATTTGGTTGCATTTCAACATGTTTTTATTCTGATTCTGGTACCCTACCTATTTGGCTTCATCAACACTATTGTAATGACTTTTGTTAATAAGTAAATTGCTTTGTTGAAAAAAAAAAGCTTTAGATATTTAGGATAACAACATTTTTTTACGTATGAAATAAATTGTTGTATTGAGAATAACTTCGTCGACTTTCTCATTTTGGTTCCCTCAAATTTACTATTATTTTTTGTTTATCTTCGCTGCATTAGTTAGTATAGCTCTTCCAAAAATAAGATACTATATAGAAGTATATTCATAAGCTTATCTACACTTTCTTTAACAACTCATATTTTTCTCACATTCTTTTCAATATGTACATGAATTTCTGTCTTTGCAATTTTTTATGGAGAGGTATCACTCTCCGTATCTTTTTGCAAGCACTCGTTTTATTTGCTTCATTCTTTTCTACGGTGTCTCTTTCCATCATTTTATGATTTTTTCTAAGCAATATTTGTCATACTTTCTAAATTTTTCACATGCTCCACATATTTCTTTTTCGAAAATCTCTTCCTTTTCTTGTTAGTATAAGCATTTTTCAAGCTCGTCAGGATGTACTCTGTTTTGTTTTCTGTTATTCTAAGAAAATATTAGCTTATAAATTGGTACTTAACTCTATCACTTCTCTCTTTTGATGCAGTTTAGATCCTCTTTACCTTCACGCTTCCCATACTCAAAGACCTCAACTTAAATTTTTGAGAACTTGATTCAAATTGATAAGATTAAAAACACCACCACCAAACCACGTCCTTGTTATGTTGCTTTAAAACTTCAAGACGAAACACACCTTAATCCCTCTTCACTTCACCTTCTTGTGAACAAATCTTTTACATACTTCTTTCCTACTTTGTCTCTTTCCATTATCTTATAATTTTGTCTAAACATGTTCTACCTTCCAAACTTTTCATATGTTTCATATATTTTCTTTGAAAATCTCTTTCTTTCCTTATTAATAAATTTTTTTTTTTTAGGTTGTCGAGAGGTAGCTTAGTTAAGTAAATTTATTATTTGATTGAGGTTTTAAGAATAAAATCTTTGATCGATTATCAGTGGTCCAATAGATGTTTATTTATAGAAACCATTGCTTTATTATTTATTATTTTAATAGTTTACTTGGTTGTTAATATATAAAAAGAAGTTTTGCTTTATGTCATTAAGCTTTTCATTTTCGTTTAAACTTTAACTTTAGACTTTCGGAAAACTTCCTCTCGGTTTTTATTGCTAACTTTTTGTTAATTTTTAGAAAACTTCTTTTTATCTTTAATTTTTTGTCCAATTCTAGTTATCTATATTATTTTACAATTAGGATTTTTTCTTAATTTTTTTGGAAGCTAACATAGTGAGACTAAGAATGACATTAATTTTTCTATTTCGTAATTATTGAATTATACATTTTTTCATTTCCATATTTTTTTCATTTTCATAAATATCTTATATAGAAATTTGTTAAAAATTTAAAATGTAAACTAACATTATAGCTAAAAATGCTAACTAATGACATGTCTAACCGCGATTCGTTGTTTAAAATCCTAGGTGGACAACCTAAGAAGCAAATAGTCTCGACTTATAATGTGGCTGCTCTAGATTAGTTGTATAAAATCATATATAGGTTTGGGTTTAATATTACATAATTATAATTTCTTAGCTTCTTTTTTTATAAGTTTAAATTTAATATTTGTTATTTTCCTTTTAATTTATTTTAAAATAGAAAGTAATTACTATTTTTTTTAAAAAAAAAAATAATTATTTAGACGTTAAATATGTGAATTATTGATGTGACAGCTCCCGATTCATTGTTTTAAATCCTACATGGACGGCTTTACAAGCAAATAGCCTCAACTTTTATATAGTATAGACTAGGTTATGAACCCACGCTACGCGTGGATCTATTTGTAACACTTTTAATAAATTTTTGAGTGACTAAAAGTTTTTATTGAAAATTTTGAAAGATATGTTTTTATATGTCTACTTGTTGTTAATATTATAAACTCTTTGAATTCTCTTTGAATTTTAAAATTACCAAGACAAATAGTTACGATTTAAATACATAACTAAAAATAAATTTAATACAACTCTTAGATTTTACGACATTTATCAAAAGAACATTTTCTTGGTTCATGACTCTCTCTTTAGCTTTAAATATTTAGGATAACGACATCTTTTCACGTATAAAATAAATTGTTGTATGAGAAATAACTTCGACAACTTTCTCATTTTGGTACCGGTAAATTTACTATTATTTTTTGATCTTCGCTGCATTAGTTAGTATAACTCTTCTAAAAATAAGATATTATATAGAAGTATATTCATAAGCTTATCTATCCTTTCTTTTAACAACTCATATTTTTCTCACATTCTTTTCAATATGTATATATATTTCTATTTTCATAATTTTTTACAGAGAGCTATCACTCTCCCTATCTTTTTGCAAGCACTTGTTTTATTTGTTTCCTTTTTTGCTACAGTGTCTATTTTCATCCTCTTATGATTTTGTAGCAATATGTGCCATACCTTCTAAACATTTCACATGCTTCATATTTCTTCTTCGAAAATCTCTTCCTTTTCTTGTTAGTATAAGCATTTTTCAAGCTCGTCAAGATGACTCTGTTTTATTTTCTGTTATTTTAAGAAAATGTTTTAGCTTATAAATTGGTACTTAACTCTATCACTTCTCTCTTTTGATGCAGTTTAGATCCTCTTCACCTTCACGCTTCGCAGACTGAAAGACCTCAATTTATATCTTCGAGAACTTGATTCCAATTGATACGATTAAAAGCACCACCATCAAACCACGTCCTTATTATGTTTCTTTAAGTTATATAAAAAAATGTTGGATTAGTTGTATAAAATCGTATAAGGGTTTCGGTTTAATATTACATAATTATAATTATATACCTTCCTTTTTTATAAGTTTAAATTTAATATTTGTTATTTTCCTTTTTATTATAAATTTTAAAATAGAAAGTAATTACTATTTTAAAATGTTAATTAATTAGATGCTAAATATGTTAATTATTGATGTGGCAGCTCCCGATTGGTTGTTTTCAAAATTGTTAATTAATTAGATGCTAAATATGTTAATTATTGATGTGCCAGCTCCCGATTGGTCATTTTAAATCTTACGTGGACGGCTTTAGAATCTAGGTTGTGAACCCATGCTACGCGTGGGTTTATTTGTGAAACTTTTAATAATTTTTTGTGTGACTAAAAGTTTTTCTTAAAACTTTTGAAATATATGTTTTATATGTCTACTTGTTGTTAATATTAAAAACTCTTTGAATTTTAAAATTACCATGACAAATAGTTACAATTTAAATACTTAACTAAGAATAACTTTAATAAACCTCTTAGATTTTGCAACATTTATCTAAAGAACATTTTTTTGGTTCATGACTCTCTCTCTTTAGCTTTAAATGTTTAGGATAACGACATCTTTTTACGTATGAAATAAATTGTTGTATGGTAAATAACTTCGACGATTTTCTTATTTTTGTACCCGCAAATTTACTATTACTTTTCGTTTATCTTTCCTGCATTAGTTAGTATAGCTCTTCTAAAAAATAAGATATTATATAGAAATATATTCATAAGCTTATCAACGCTTTCTTTTAATAACTCATATTTTTCTCACATTCTTTTCAATATGTATATGAATTTCTATTTTCATAATGTTTTACAGAGAGCTATCACTCTTCCTATCTTTTTGCAAGCACTCGTTTTATTTGTTTCATTTTTTCTTACAGTGTCTCTTTCCATCTTCTTATGATTTTTTTCTAAGCAATATGTGTCATACCTTCTAAACTTTTCACATGCTTCATATTTCTTCTTCGAAAATCTCTTCATTAACTTGTTAGTATAAGCATTTTTCAAGCTCGTTAAGATGTACTCTGTTTTGTTTTCTGTTATTCTAAGAAAATGTTTTAGCTTCTAAATTGGTACTTAACTCTATCACTTCTCTCTTTTGATACAGTTTAGATCCTCTTCACCTTCACGCTTCCCAGACTGAAAGACTTCAATTTATATCTTCGAGAACTTGATTCAAATTGATACGATTAAAAATACCACCATCAAACCACATCCTTGTTACGTTTCTTTAAGTTATATAAAAAATATTAGATCAGTTGTATAAAATCCTATAAGGGTTTGTGTTTAATATTACATAATTATAATTATATAGCTTCCTTTTTTTAGGAAGTAATTACTATTTTTAAAAATATTAATTAATTAGATGCTAAATATGTTAATTATTGATGTGGCAGCTCCCGATTGGTTGTTTTCAAAAATGGTAATTAATTAGATGCTAAATATGTGAATTATTGATGTGGCAGCTCCCGATTGATCGTTCTAAATCCTATGTGGACGGCTTTAGAAGCAAATAGCCTCAACTTTTATATAATACTAGATACGGACCCGCGGTAAACCGCGGGTTGAGTATTTGCGTTTAATCGTAATATGATTGTTTCATTGACATGGGTAGTTTGCATTTTCAACTATATATTTATATCTATTGACATGGGTGATTATATTTGTATGTTTCGGTGTGGTTTTGTAAAGTTCAACCAACATGTATAAAATTCTATTTTTATACAGCGTGTGTTTGTACTAATTTTATGATTAAATGATTATAAGCATGAATTCTTTTGTAAATAACAATATTATTTTATTACATGTAAACACATATGATTCAATTGGTATGGAATTTAATATTTGGATTGTAACTGTAGATTATCATTGACTGTAATTTTAAACACCGCAAATGAACACAATTTATGTTCATTTATATGTGTTATAATTTTACGTTTTATGTAATAAAACTTGATTTTTATTACTTAGTTAAACTGAAACAATCTCTCCCAAAATGAACACAATTTATGATCATTCTTACTAAATTGTCAACAATAGTTCAAAAGACAAAAACAAAATCAACTTAAGAATGAATAGTTTGATTTTTGAAAGCAAGGTAAATAGATTAAACAAATCCTTCTTCCGACGAATCTGACTCTAGGATTATTCCTCAGCAACATACTCAATCCTCCCATCAACATTTCCTACTGGTTCAGCTGCAAAAAAATTGTTGTAACAAAAACATAAAAAGATGTCAAACTTCTTGAATAACTTAGTATCTAATAAACAAACTATCACCAGTATCTAATGTCTTTCACATACATGTAACATGATACATCAAAGTCTGGAAACTCTTCTTCAATGAAGACCCTTGAACACCCATACTCGCTGATTAAGGCCTTAGATCCTATAATATTTGTTATCATTCTGTTGATTAGTTATATATCACATGATTTAACATTCTAAGGTAAGAGTATAACATATTAACATATATAAACTAACCTTTAAACATAGAAGTTCTAAAGAACCGGAGCACTGTAGTGAGTGGCTCATAGTTGTAAGTTTTTGAACCAATAAGTCGATAAACCTTTGATAGAAAAGACTCACACGCACTCCCTCTAGCAACACAAGTTATGATCCTCTCACTACAACCAAGGAGAATACAAATTTATCATACTACACATATATGTCTGTTCCTAACTAATTTCTATACCAATATAAGTCCATGATTGTTAACTTACTGATTATCTCGGATGGTAAATGTCACATATCTGGCATCATAGTCTGTTTCACCTTCAGGACAACAATATGGAAAACTCGACACAGTTGAGACAGTTGTTATAACTCCAATAACATCTAACAATAACAGAACAATAAGTCAGTATTAATCAAAATATTAGTACTAAGGAATTACAATTGCAAGAAATGTTATACTATAAAATTAAGACTTATATTACCGACTACATGATCCTCAGATTCTCCATTGACTTCATCAGCATGGATGAATTGGAGAGAACTTTGTTCTGCTCTATCACTTACAGCCCACATTTTAGTGTGCCACATAAACTCAATTTCATAGTGAAAATCTGTGTACTTTGGTATTGTTGTTGATCTCTTCAATCGAAAGTGTTGAAGGTAATACCACTTTCCTTCAAATAGGCTAGTCTTAAAATTGGACATATACTCGCCCCAAGGTATTCTAGCATCGATTTTGTTTCCCTGAATAAAAAGAGAACCATATAAAATTTGTTGGAAAATAATAGAAAGCAAAAACCAAAATAACAATTCAAAAATACATCATAGATACTCACCTTCACATCACATAGGATCATGGTACACGGAGTTGGTTTGATCATAGACTGCAAATCCCACATGCTTAATATTTTTACGTATAGAATATGATTGTTTCTGTGTAAATTTAGATCTGGGATATAATTTCTCTCGGTCATTGGAAGTTTGGATGGTGATTGTTCAGATTTTTAGAAAAGATAGATTGAGGGAAGTTAACCAAATATTGGTCTTATATATATATTGAAGAAGCACGATGAAAGATGAATATAGATTCAGTGAATATATACGAAAGGTTTCTTGCTATATATCCGTTTAAATCATTTAATCAATCTCTAATTATGTGCTAACCGATTCTGTAGCCAATCACAATATAGTAAAGTCTTTGTTGCTAATGATTGCATATATGTTAGTAGATAATTCCAATAAAGTATTTGGATGCAGCAAGAATATAATTAATGGTTGATTATGTTTAAATTCCAAAACTAATTTTTAAATATTCAATCAAACCAATTTAGTTAAGACATACTAACATAGTTGCCTTATTAAAATATGAGGAACTTGAAGTCGGAGAAGATGTCATAATCCTTCTCTATGACTACTTTAGTAATGCGAATCTAGTTAATCCTCTTCAGCAGTATAATGTAAATAATCCTGTGACATTATAGATCAAATACTACTTGTTAGTTACTGTGTGGGGGTTTAACAGCCATAAATGAAAGTATATAAAGTGAATAAAGGTTGATGAAGAATACCTTTCTCAAAAGATTGGAACATAGACTGGCAGCAATGTAATCAATCTATGTTTTGGAAAACTTCCTTGAAAACAACGTTGGTTGTTTGCTTCTGAAGTTTACCATCTTTGTCTAGTATTAGGATTTTCAAACCCTTTTTAGAGGTAACCCTAGACAAAGCAACATAAAGCTGACCATGGGAGAACACTGGTTTGGGCAAGTAAAGTCCTATATGTTCTAGAGATTGACCTTGACTCTTATTTATAGTCATAGCGAATGCAACAGAGAGTGGAAACTGTCTTCTACGCATCTTGAATGGAAGTTTGGTGTCTGTAGGTGTAAGATTCACTGTAGGAATCAAAACTATGTTACCAATTCTGTCTCCTGTAATAACTTTAGCTTCAACAATCTGAGTACATAGCTGCGTAATCTGAAGCCTAGTGCCATTGCATAGACCACCTTTAGGATCCAAATTTCGTAGTAACATAACAGGAGCACCGACCTTTAAACACAAAGAATGGTTAGGCAAACCTGGTAACTTGATACTGTTTAAAAAATCTGGAGTGATAACAGGATTGTTAAGTGAATCAGAATCTGTAGGATCTATGGAATCAGCAGATAGATAAATTCTTTCCTCAGCTGAAACAATAAAACAAATAGAATGTATGTCAGTTGTATATACTTTTAAAAATATATTGCATATGAAGATTATAAACTTTAAATTGAAGGGTAAAAGTGCACTGACCATCCAACTGCTCTAGCAAATACTCATTGATTGTGTTTACGTCCTCATTCTTTGGAGCTAATATAGCTCTGCCTTGAAAGAATTTGGGATCAGTGATTTCGTGTAGTATTTTAGGATCTCCATAAATTTCATTGGTGATCGTTTCTATTGGCTTGTCTGCGTTGGTAATCAACAAATCTTCTGGAATATCTATTGTAGCCACACCGTCGTTAGGCTCGTTTATCCTACCATCACTAACAGCCAATAACCAATCAGAAAACTCTTGAATTTCTTTAGCTTCAGTTGCACTCAAATTGTTTGCTAGTAGTCTCATGTTCTTAGTCAACTTTAACACCTTGCAGTGATCCCAAAGATACGAAGCATTAAGCGATGACATTACTATTTCTGCTCTCCCTGCACCATTAATTACTGGAAGCACCTGTCTGAAATCACCACCAAAAACAACAACCTTTCCACCAAAAACCTTGTTGTTTGTGTTTTTTATAATGTCGGAGAAAGATTTATCCAAAGCTTCAAAACAAAACCTGCTCATCATTGGTGCTTCATCCCATATAACTTAAGACGCTTCTTTAACCAAATTTGCCAAATAAGACTTTGGTTTTATCTTACATACAGAGAACTCATCATGATTCAATGGAATACCAAACCTTGAATGTGCAGTCCGACCACCTTCTAACAACAAAGAGGCAATGCCACTAGAGGCGACGTTAAGAACTATCTGACCTCTACATCTAATAGCAGCAGACAGAGTTTTCCAAATAAAAGTCTTCCCTGTACCTCCAAAACCGTACACAAAAAAAACTCCACCTAAATTATTAAAAACTGCCTCTGTAATCGCATTGTATACGCCTCTCTGCTCAGGAGTTAGCATCTGTTTCCATTCTTCATGCTGGTCTTATAGGTTGGATTCACGGTTATATCTTAACTCCTCAACAATGAGTCTATTTGAATTATCAATACCATCTCTAGTAGGCTTAGGAAACTCATCAATATCTTCTAAGGTTGCTCCATTTGAAAGCATAATTTTTTCGATTTCCTGTAGTGTGTAATTCTTAATTTCAGTTTCAGTGAGTGTTAGGTCTGCAAAATTTTAGATGAAAACATTAAAACAAATAACGTGAAAACATTAAAACTCTATAAGTAAGGAAACATGGAAGGTAAAAAATATAAAAACCTGGATTTTTGAACTCATCTCTTTTTGTTTTCAAAATATCCTCTGCTAAAAGATGCCACGTTTGTGACCTGACGTGTGCTGGTCTAGACAAAGAATCCGAGAGAAGAAGCATTGCAAAAAAAATTCCTGAGATAATCTCCAAAACAACACTGACTTGCTTCCACCAGGCCATCAATAAAAACCTGATCATCGTCAAGAATACCACGTGCAAAACATGCTTCTTTGAAAGTCTTGTATACAACACCGTCATAGGTTTTGATTTCAGCATAACTCGTTGGACCTCTCACAATGTTTAAGAGTACTCTGAGAAAATACTCATCTTCCATTTTCCTTGAAACATAGTGAATGCGACCTATTGAAAAACCCCTAGTTCTCTTTTTAAACGACTTGTTTTCTCCATCCCATGTGAAATATGCAGGAATTTCAGCATACAAACACTCTCTAGCTCGCTTACCATTTTTTCCAACAGCATTTCTTCTATTCAAAGTGAGCCAGGCCATAAACTGAGAGTCTACATTTGCTACTCGTTCTAGAACGTCTTCAATGTTTGACTTTGGATCAAAATAAGCTGGTTGTTTTCCTTCTACATGAAAAGATAATTTCTGGACGGGCGTTGATATATGTTGAATTGGATATTTAAAAATTCTCCAAACAGCTTCAGATGCGGAAACATATCTGCAAACAATTCATTATGTATTAGAATGATTTTTTTATTCAATATGAAACCAAACCAAATAATTAAGAAATAACAAAGAAATAGACTAACCTGCAATCGAACCAATCTTTGATCTCGTTCTTCTTCTTCTCAGCTGAACCTTGTTCTTGCTGTGGCGTTTCAGAGTCACCAGCTGTAGTCTGCTGAGTTGGCTCAACTATGAAGACAACTTTGTCTGGTCCTTTGTTGATATACTTGAATAAGTATTTAATGGAGCCATTCTGGTTACACCATTCGACATTGATATGAGCATTATAACGAAGAGAAAGCTTCTTGTTATAAGGCACAACATACCTATTGTCACATTTAATACCACCCTTCTCAACATAGTCATCAGTTTTTCTTCTTCTATAAATAGGATAACCATCACTACCAATCTTGGTTATATCTTGATGTTTTTTGGGATAAAGTTTAGAACATTCTCCATCAACCATACATGGAGAATTGACATTTGCTGAACCACATGGACCGTGAATCATGGAGTTTTTGATAACTTCGTATAGATCTGGTTCTTTTTCTTTGTCAGGAATCTCAGCAGAAATAAGTTTATCAATGTCGTCTGCTGTTGGTAATTTGCTCTTAGCATGCATGAATAAGAGAATGTGTGCATGAGGCAAGCCTCTTTTCTGAAACTCAACAGTATACATCGCTGCAAGCACAAACAAAACAGAATGAGTACTTTCGAATTAGATGATTTTGATAAATAGTAATGTAGTATACTAAACCATACTTACATGCAACAGTCTTCCCAAGCATCTTTTTCACAGTTAAATCATTCATTAGAGAATCCAGTTTGATTTTAAAAATACGGGCTATAATGTTAGGTCTGTCTTCAGGATTTAAACCTCTTTTATCGTAGTATCTTGTTATCTCTGGCCACTTTGGGTTACAGGTAAAAGTGATGAAAAGATCTGGAAAACCATAATGTTTACAGATAGCCATTGCATCATAGTAGCTTTGAACCATATATCTAGGACCACCAGTGAATGAAGCTGGAATCAGTAGTTGGTTACCTTCTTCTTCCATAGTGGTTGCTCCAGCTGCAGCTGCTTCTTTTACAGATGTGTAGTTTTCACATCGAAGTTTCGACTGATTAAACTTGATATAGTTTAATCTGTTAGATTCAATAGTGGTATAAGCATCACAGAGACACTGCTGGAACAACCTCTTTGAACGTAATAGAGTTTGGCACTCAACTTCCCTCTCTTGAATACGGAATGCAAACCATTGTCTCATGCTGATACACTTCTTATTCTTCTTCTTACTTTTTGATTTAGAACACTTCTCAATTCCAGGTCTGAAGCCATCTTCGCCATAACAAAATATTAGTGGATATTGCAGAGCCAAATAGGAAATGTGAATCTGGTTAATCCTCTTTAGGTGACCATTTGATTTTTTTCCTATAACAATGTCCCTATCAGGCATGCCATGTCGAAAATCACCAGGGATCAAGGCTGCAACCTCTGATGTGGTAGGCATACTATATGTCCTGCCCTCAACACCTTGACGATCTGCGATAATACGCATGTGAAATGGCTCTTCATCATTTGTTTGAATCCTCTCTCTGGCTGTCCTAAATCTTCTAACGTAAGGGTTGCAACGGTTAAGCATCTTTATAATGGCTTCAATAAGATTCTTATCCAAATTTGGTTTTCCTGATGCCGGCTTAGCATTTTTTCCCTTGCTACATTAGATGGAAAACAACAGTAAACTATTTTAAATCCATATCAGTGCATAACCTAAACAGACATGTAAAGGATGTAAGATATGAGCTATGTTACTTGATGACAGTAGCTCTGTTTTCAACTTCGTTCTCAGTATCAATAATGTATAGTTGGGAATACTTAGCGTAATCTCCAGGAGTAAGTTTTAAACTACCAATCAAATGGTAATTTCCACCTTGCAATCTAAACATGGCTGGCCCTCTACCTTTAGGCATAGATTTATCTACTTTACCACCAAAGGAGGTCATTGCGAAAACCATATTAAAAATTCTAGCATTGTCTCTGTAATGTTTAGAGAGTGGATGGTTTCCTGAGAGGAGGTTCTTGAGAAGATGTGGGGACTCCTTCAGAAATGGCAGTTTGACACTTCCTTCTCCACAACAAAGAGTGAAAACAGATTCTTTGTTTGTCTCCTTTTTTCTAATCCGCTCATCATACCACATCATAGCACCACAATACTTACACTTGTAAGTAGGATCACCGTGATCAAGATAACCTGAAACAACTATAATTTGGGTTTGCATTACAATATCTGAAATAAATGTATGATAATGAATAATTTAGATAACAAACAATACCTGGCTTATTCTGTTGTCTAATTTCTTTCATTCTCATTCGCTTGGTTACAGCCAATCTTGGACGGCCTCTTTTCTTAGGAGCAGATTCTGGGACATTTGCTGTTTGAGTAGATTCTGTTGGAATCATAAATCTATCTATCTGTGAGCTGAATGTATCAAGTTCTATGTCATTTTCACTTAACTGTGAGACAATGTCTTCTACTTCATGAGTAGATACATTAGCCATTGATTCAGATTTTGTTTGCATTGTGGTTGGGTCTTCACTTTCATCGTCAGTGCTACTAAGAGAGTAATTTTGATCCACATCAGTATCACTTTCATATACTGCACCATCAAACATCATATTGGCCATGTTTTCATCATCACTGCTAGTATCTGAATTGATTTTAGCTTCTGCTCCTATGATCAAATATAATATCTATAAGATTAACACACCTTATATAAAATGATACTTTAATATAAATGAAAAGAAACCTATATATTCTTACTCGGATTGGTAGCAGATGTTGATGCTTTCTCAAATTCTGCTTGTAAATTTCGTACATGAGAATACTCTGTTGACATTACTGGTGTTTGTGTTTGGTTGCTTATACATGAATATGGATTACTCAGGTCTTGTCCTTGTAATACATAAAATAAGATTTAGATTAATGATTCAAATATTTAAAAGTTAAGAATTACATAATAGACAGAGTAGTTTGGAGAACTAAAAGATACATATATAACAACTAACCTGTGTTCAATGTATATGCAGTAGCTGGTGTCATCGTTGCATATAAATTTTGAGGTGATGGTTGAAGATTTGGCTTGGTGAGATCACTAAATGGTCTAGTAGAAGCTGTCTTATGCCGATGAAAATTTTCTCTGCCAATCGAGTTAAGTCCTGATCTTTCAACTGAACCTGCGAGTAGTTCAAACACATTCTTAATAACTGTGACAACCATTTTTAAAATCTTCTAAAGTGGATAGAATCTGAAAGTTGGATATTGTATAGTAATGACAGTACCATGTGAATATTGTATAGAAGTTGCTGAATCAAATGGTTGTGTAGAAGAAGATGGTTGATTATTAACATCAAAACTGAGTGGCAAATTAGTGATATCTCTGAAAACTGTATTGAAAGCTGATCTAATAGGCATAGAACCATTAGAATTAGATCCATTAAGCTGAGTAAGTTGGCTTTGTGAAGCTGTTATGTGACCTAAACGTGGTATCTTCTCTGAAGGTGGAGGTGAATTTAGATCAAACAGAGCATGGCTGTTTTTCTTTTTTCCCATTTCAATACTCTAGACTGTCATGAGTATTGAGTAATTTAAGATAACTGACATAATATTTTATAGAATGGTTGAAAGTAAACGTAATAGAGTCCATACTTTATTAGAGAGGATCTGTTTGTTAGTTAAGGAAATATTTGATAGGTGTGTAAATATATCAACTTACTATGTTCTCGCATTTTCTACATAAAGTATATTTACTTTGTTACACAACATACCAAACGATTACAAATTATGTAACCAATTTGAAGTACCAAATCGAAGTTGGTAATATATGTTTTCCTTTCTCAAATGTCATATATTTTGGATTTAATGATTCTCCAAGAACCAATATTCTGCTAATGTTCTGAATCTGTTACAGGTTTAATTAAATTTCTAAATTAATGACAATATCATATATGTTTAGACGAAATAGAAATTAAAAATTGAATACTTAGAGAACAAAATATCATCATGCATTAAAGATAGGAATAGATATGTTTAAATCCAAAAAATAAAGATCATGTTTTAAAGTACTGGAAACATAACAAAGTTTGCAAAAGAAACGTAATTGTTTTTTTCGGAGACAGAGGGGGTAGAGAACAAAAGGGTTCGAACTACATAGCTTCAACCTTCAGTAAGTGGTTCCATTGTCACTTCTTGATCATTAGCATCTTTGAAACTCCGCCTGGTACAAAGACAATAGATTATAAAACTAAGTAACTGTTCTTAATTGTAAACTACAGAAATTTAAAACAATTGGTATACTTATAGATAACTTGCAAAATCAAAGTAAGGGAAGCTTGGGTCTATATGTAGACGGGAGCATCCAAACTCACTCTTTAAGACGTTTTCACCTTAAACACTAGGAAAAACAAAGGTTTCATTGGTCAAAACAGAAAAGAATTTAAATGTAAACACAGGTTTCATGGGACCTAAATCAATACAATTATCTATATTTATTTAGAATACTAACCATCAACAGAAGCAATTCTCCAGAAGCGTACAGCACATACAACTGATTCATAGTTGTATGTTGATCTAGTGATACGCCTAGACCACTTGGTGACAAACTCTTCACATATGGAACCAACAGCAACACACTTGAGTTTTTGTTCCCTATACCATTGGCAGACTATGGTAAATAATCACAAGCAATAATCTACATGTAAAGTCTGCAGCCTAGATGAACTAATGCTAAATCTATAATCTATAAACTTACCAATTATCCATAAGCTCGAAAGAAACGTATCTAGCCTCATAGTCGGTCTCACCCTTGTTGCGGACATAAGGAAACCTCTTGATAGAAGAAACGCTTGCAACCACACCAATAGCATCTATGAAAACAAAAAATCAGCTAGGTATTGTATGCAGCAGAGTACTCAAAATATAAACTCATGAAATGATCTAAAGAATTAGGATCGTTTTAAACATACCAGTAACATCAACAACATTGTCTGTAGCAGAGTCCTCAAGTTCATTGGGAAACAGATAGTCTGTGAAATCAGATTTCACTAACTCTGACATTTTGAACACTACGGTATCCCATCTGAACATAATATGGAGACGGTTCAACACATACGTTTCTACTCTGTGTGTAGACGGAATCACACGAAACTGAGAGATGTTAAACCACAAACCCTCCTGGAGAACTCTCCTAGATTTTTCCCTCAAATTCAATCTACGTATGGTTGCAACGATTCTGTGATGCTGTTAAGTTGACAAAATAAAACAACTAAGTAGAACCCGCAAGATATTTTGATGACATGCAATAGACCAAGCCACAAAAAAAAAAAAAAAAAATCTAAAAGAGCAGATGAATTTGAGAGACTAACCTTTGCATCAACCAAAATCATGGTTGTAACATCACCGTTCAGGTTTGGAGGATGATCCCAAATAGAGAGAACTTTCACGCATATAACCCAATTCTGATTGTTCATCAAGTTCAAATCCTCGAGTTTGTGTATGTAAGCCATGGATGTGTCTCTTTGGATTTATGCTTTATGCTTTATGTTTCTAGGGTTGAGATGGAAAAGGAACAGTTACTCAATATATATATAAGTTGAAAAGATACAATGAATGGCATATGTCTTTTAAAATAAGGAAATACGAATCGTTTTGCGGGTTCTAGATGATGACGTCAATATGACATATCGAGAAAATCTAATAAGATATCGTAGATATAGATGTATAATGATTACAAAAAATAAAATTTCCTAGTATCTAGACAGTTATAGATGTTCATCATAGTGAGTCTATATGTAAGATTGTCAAAAGATTGACAGAACTTTGACATAATATTGATTTGATCTTTTGTTTAGTTTTATTTTATAATATAGTTTGAAATCTATAATATTATATCTAAAAGATTGGAATAGCAAATTGTTAATGAAACTTTAACTTATTGATAAAGGTATACACTAAAGTCATTAAGTAGAAGTCTGAAGCCAATCGAATACATATATACATCTTGAAATGGTAAGTTTATTTGGACCCTCTAACTGTAACATTACAACTGAGATAATATTGTAATCATATAGATGGCTACAAAATTAATAATGTTCGAACATATAAGCAGAAAAAGAATATTATTAAGATTAACTCCAAACTTAAAGATGAAACATAATTCATAACATGAATTCGAATAACTTAGAAACCAAAAACACGAACATAATCCCAAAACAAAAAAAACAAAAAAAAGCAAAACATAGCTACAGTGACCAAACACAGTTCAAGAAGCATCACTTATTAAAAGAAATAGATAAGCAGATCACTTGTTCTTCTCCACTTTGACCCTTACAGAAGCCATGTTCCTAGCCATCTCTTTCTTGACTTCCTGTTTCACAACGACAGCAGCTGGGACAGGTGCTTGGTCATTCTCTGTTGCAACAGTAACATTTGATGTTTTGACTTCAGTTGGAACAGTAACTTCTTTTGCATCAGACACCTGCGGATTCAGGGCAACTCCATGTTCAGCATCCTCAGATAAAGACTTCTCCAAGTCTAATGGTACAACACACACCTTCTTTGAACTTGAAGAACCTTCAGAGCCACTCGTTTCTCTAGCGTAAACACGCTTTGAAGATGGAGTGGTAGAGTCTGGCGATCCATTACCATTCTCTAGCATAAGTAGAACCTGCAATATATAGAGTTAGAAATGTCCAAAACTCTTAAGAATTTATGATTGTAATGAATAATGTAACATTAAATGTTGTGTGAATTACCTGATCACCAGAAACAATGGATGCAGGGTTCACATGTTCAGCAGAATCCTCTAGTAATTGTTCCTCTATTAGTCCATCCTTCAGAAGCACCTTTGAAACCTTATAGATTTCTTTTCCATCCAAGATGTTGTCTTTCTCAACACACACCAGAAACAGAAATGTCTTACCAATCAAATTCTTTACAGAATCAGGAAGATCTTCTGGATCATCAATCTGAAAGAGTGTGAATGGCTATTTGAGTTCTCTATATAATTATATGTCAGTATACATAAAGTAGACACGGGAAAACTTTAAGAAACAAACCTCATCAACAGATCCATTAAAAACAGAGGCTGCAGACTCGCCAATGATCTCAGAGCAAATTGAATCAAACAGAAGCAATTTGGCTTCACCAGTGCTATCCATAACCTTTGCATAGATCATGTACCTTGCATATAATAAAATGTTACGAACTTAATTAAAAAACTATACACACTGTTAGAATAAAATATTTCAAAGTAGTATTCTATGTAAATATAAGCTTCAAAAAATGTATTTACCTAGAGACCACATTGGTTACAACAGACGTGCATGTATCACACCAGAATCTAGGCTTCTTACCCTTGTTGTTCACTCCATTAACACCAGCATGAATATGATTCACTTTCTTATTACATGTCTTGCAACTGATGTAATACCAAGCCCAATCTGTATCAACTGCATAGATTGTGCATAAAACTCTGACTTTACCAACCTATACAAAATATGAAAACACATTAGATACTGGTGATAGTTAGATTTCTAAACTTTGAGATAAGTTAGCTGAATATAACCTCAGTCGAGCTAAGCAGATTTTCAATGGTATTCCTTGTGTACTCACTGTAGTCAGTCCTTTTAACTGCAACCATCTCAAAACGTGGGACTCTTGCACGGAACACACAAATAGCACCATCATTTAGAAGTCTGCATTTGGATAAAAAGATAATCAATAGCACATAAAGAAGTCAACTAAAAGTAGAGTGTGTTGAGAGTAGATGCACTTACGTTTGACTGAAATCGTGAACTTCAGGGAAGTCCGGATTGACATGTACTTGCGATGCATCAAATGAGTTGGATAAACTCTTCACACTTGCAGTCTCATAACATTTAATTGACCATAGATCATGCAATATGGAAAGGAAAGGAACAGGTGATATAGAAACTGAATATACCCTTGTAACTCTTGATTTTGGCAAAACGAATGAGAAAAATCACATTCTTTCCCTCAGATTCCTGACATGCTCGGTAAACCTCCTGAGCGTATGTTCCCCACAAAGTAACTTGCATTCTCTCATCCCTATTAGAACAAATGAATCGAAACAAACACTTTCTTTGATAAGCAATAAACAAATAAGATCGCAATAAACAAATAAGATATAAACATTACATTTGATCCCTGATCTCAAAGTCAATCTTTGTTGTACGCTTATTGTTAGCCTTGAGTTCCTCCAACTCACCAACAGTAATGATTTGGCCAATAGCATCTGCAGTGAAACATGACTGTGTTCATAATCTAATGATAGCAAGTGAATGGAATAATGCAAAAGCATAATATAGAATCAGAAAACTCACCAACCAACATGTGAGGGTTAAGCTCACCACTTTGGATTTTTGAAAATGACGCCAAAGTCAAGAAGTTGGAGTCAGAGACGGAAGCACAACCCATGACTTCTGTTCTAACCTGAAACGCCATTTTGTATAGATGGTTGGTTGGACGAAACTGGCCAGACGCATAGGTAAGACCAAAGATCTCAATGAAGACCCATTCGCCAACAATAAGTTTGTGAACAAACTTAGAAACCAACTCCTTCTTCACGGTAGCATGCATTTTTTTCCCCTTATGACAAAGACAACATAAATCTATATTAGTACTTGTGTATATGTAAACGTAAATTTTGCATAGATAAGAGTAATTCTTACATGTTCATCAGAGATGACCAACTCAATGGTTTCACGGGTGTTGCTTGTGTACTGCTTCCAAGAGTGAAGAATCTTGACCTGGACTCTCCATGCATTTTTGTAAGGCCTCACGTCTTTAAGGTATGCGAATGTCGCAGCCATTTTTCAAAATGTATATTTGCTTTGATTTCTCGTTTGCGGTGTGAGCGATGATGAAATGGAAGGATATGAGAAGCGTATTTATAGTAGCCGAGTGAATCTTTAAACATTGATTTCCAAAGATTTTGAGTGTATATTCTTTGAAAACAGAATGATTCTGAATGGTTTAGAATAGGAATATGCTTGAGTATCATAAGTACAAAATAATAATCAAAATGCCGTATTTAGATTTTGATTTGATTCTGAATCAAACTGTCGAGATATGGTAAATGTATTTACCCTTATTTTTACGCTTGTACATGCAAAACAGAAAGATTAGGGTGGTTTATAAGATAGAATATTGCGGGATTTAGATTATATCTTGACTGGCAAGCAAATACTTAAAGATTTTGAAGTTAAGGTGATATAGGTAAATCAGGAAACCTAATTGCTATGAATGAGAAGTGGAGAGAATATATGATTCGATCGGATAAATTTTTTGGAAGGCAATAATAAATAACAATTTGAATAATATTATAGTTGGCGAAATTTAATTTACGAGGTGATATATTGGAATTTTGAATTGATGATGATTTGTAGAATGTGTAAAAATATATTGACTATACCATATGTAAGATTATATGATAAATAGAGGGTTCTTTTAAGGTTTATGGAATTAATGCATGATTAATAATCATTTAACTTATAGAAATGTGATATCGAAATACGAATATTTGGTAAGAGTGTAGTAAATATTTAGAGATTTTGGAATGAAGTAAGTAAAGATATGGTAAGTATTTGGTTGTTCGGATTTTTAGGAAATATTATTTCGTGTAATATTGAATTAGTAGAGATTCAAGGGATTAATGTGTGCAATTTATGAGGATAGTGCAAAATAATTTTTGTTTAGGTAAGTAATTAGTGCAAAACGTAAATAGTTCATCAAAAATTTGGTCATTGTCCTAACGCAGACAATCTTGTCTGATTGATTTTGTAGGGACTAAACATACAATATCGAAATTGAAAAAGGATTTTTCGACACAAATCTTCCCCAAAAATATATATGTAGATAGATTTACATATTAAGCAAGAAAAAAAAAAACTGTACAATAGTCATGAGCTTTCAATAGCAAAATAATTATGGTGCTCGTTCAAATAATTTATTAACCATCTTAAAATCCATTTTATGAATCAGATTTGGAATGATTGGCAAATTAATTTATTTCACTCAACTTTCATAATTTTGATTGGGTTGTTTTCATATAACAGAAAATTTAGGATTATTTCATTTTCCATAACATTAATATACATATTTAGCTTAATCAAAATAGAAGAATTTCAGTTTTCTTTTGAAAATGAAGAATAAATGTATTTTAATCAAAAACAAAAGTTACATGAACAAAAAGATTCCTGTCCCTCTCCTTTTTCTGATAGTTTAGTTCGGTTGTCATAGAAATAAATCTCTAATTTATCATGCACAAGAATATTACGTAAGATTTGAATATATTCCGTTCTCTTTTCATTAAAAACAAAACAATCAACTAAAACAACGTTTGATTTGGTCTACATTGAGAATAATGAAATTATTCTGTCTTTAAATCCTAATTTTCCCAATCACACTTTACCACTTTAATTTCTTTTAAAAACTCTCATACATATTCTCATACCTGATACCTATTTCTTTTTGTTCTTCTTACCATGATATTTTCTAAAATATATAATTTATATATTAATTTACGGTAATTATAAAATCAAAATTAAAGTTACAGTTTACAATCACAGTCTCAAGCCTCTTTATAAGAATATTAAATATGAAAAATCATTATCAAATAAACACTACGTTAACATTTATTAAATTGATATATCATATATATACACATACATATATTTACTATGGTGTGTATTTTATAAAACTACTATATATTTGTGAATCATACTCCAATCTATAAAATTATATTTATTTAGCTTACTATTAATGTAACTTTAACTACAAATAATATTTTTTCAGTAAACATTACGAATATTGATTTATCAATTTGATTAAAACAGGTTGAAATCCTTATTGAACACTCTTCCATTTTTCCTTATGAGGACTATTGTGGCCGAGTTATTGTTTCAAGTAGCCTGACCGACCTCTCGTGGTAACATCTCCAAAGACCTATAAGGAGCATGTGATCCTCGACCAGCCTCCACAATATCCCGTGGTCATGACCTTGCAGGATATTCATACCAAATATGTAGATTAGAGATATTAACATTGTGAATGACTTTAGAAGTGATAAGCGAGAAGGCTTTTCTTCTTGATATGTAATGCCAAAAAAAAAAGAGCTATGGAAT
The DNA here is from genome assembly GCF_000001735.4 of Arabidopsis thaliana. Taxonomy (NCBI): domain Eukaryota; kingdom Viridiplantae; phylum Streptophyta; class Magnoliopsida; order Brassicales; family Brassicaceae; genus Arabidopsis; species Arabidopsis thaliana. Next base: position 13,370,207 of record NC_003070.9, on the reverse strand, counting down.
TTGGTGATCATCAAAGGTTTTCTCATTTAGTTTCAAGAGCCACTAATGATTCGAACGTAAATTAAATAATGAAAAACTCTTATAGCATATCAAATAATATCCCTATCTGGCCAAAGATCTTAATCTCCACTCTCTAAACGACAATTTTTCTATCGACCTAAAAACTTTACAAAACTTGCATTCAAAACTACATAAGATATAAAGCTTCACACATGGATATTTGGAGAATTAGGTGTATTAAACTAGTAGGCTGCTTTATGTTTTCTAAACTAGAAACAATTAGGTTGCAGAACTTAGTATAAACAATGCTTTCAATTCCATGACTAAGTCAGTTCAATCGGCAACTCATTAAGAATGTTGAATCCTTCACATTTGACAATAACTGTTTTGACGTTCTATATCTTATTCTTACATATCGTACTTTGAAGACATAGATCATTAGTGTCTGTATATCATTTAGAAACTTAGCTTTGTATATAACAATGCCTTTACAAATACGAATGTCTAAGACAAAACATTCTCAACACTCACATTTCTTACAGTTTTATCTATGAGAATATTTTCAGTCTTATTTATATTTGTATGAAAAACATATTGTGATCGACTGATCGTTGCTTTAAGTAGTTTAAGGTTTAGTATATGAAATATGATGTGTATCCAATTGATATAGTCGATATAAATATATTGTACGATTACATGAGGATGAAAAAGAGTGGAAGAAAAGTGAAAAATAAATTGATGGATATGCGAACATGACATGAAAGGTTCGAATTCGGATGTTAAAGAAAAGTGGGCTTAGCACTTGTGGAACATAATTTCGTGGGCCCAATCATAAATTAGCACGATATGTAACATCACATCACAACAAATCACACTCCACTAATATAAGTATATTAAGAGAAAAAAATAGACATTATTAATAGAGAACATATATTATAAAGACAAACTGCACTAAATGACAAAATGTGGAAGAACAATTAGATAACTTATTAGTTTGCTCAAATAAGATTGATTTTTGAGCATTTAGATGTTTTATATTAACTACTACTACGTGACAAGTAATTTCTTTTAGCATGATATATTTTTAGGTGTATATGTAATTTTTTGAAATTAGGAAATTAGTATAGTGTACATCAAAATTGCTTTATACGATATTTCGTCAGAATCACAGAACTTAGATTTCACATTGTGGCAAAAATGAATTATGTAAAAAGGTGAATGTTTAAACTTTAATTAAAACATATTGACGAAAAATTAGTTAATTACAAACATAACAAACAAACTCAGGAAATAAGATTGAAACTACAAAGAGAAGGTACCAAACAAAGGCATATGATAGAAATTTAGAGTGCATGAATACAATCATGTTATGACTGGAGTTTTTAAAAAGATCTAAGACTTCCTTATTAAAGAAAAATATGGAGTTTAATTTTTTTTGGTCATGCAGATTGATCCATTGAATGAAAAACTATTATTTTTTTGTTAAAATAATAATTCATTATCTTTTGTAGTATCATTCAAATAAAAGATTTTCTCTAATTATTACATGATCTTATTTTTCTGATGATTTGCGTTAACTTCATTAAGGAATGAGTGTGTTTGTAACCAAGTACAAAAGTGATTCCCCTTAACTAATTAAAATGACCTCAAATGATTTTTGATGGCATTCTCCATTAATTCAAAAACAGAATAACTAGCTTGTTACGTATGGGAGCAAAAGTGTTACATTGGAGAAAAAAGAGTCGCGGAAGAGAAGATTAGGTACGTAAAACGAGACAAGCACGTCTCACAAAACGACACATGTATATATGTTCTCCTTCGTTACCAACTACAAATAGTAACTCAAGACCGTCAAGCATCAGTACTTCTCGTAGAAGTCAATAAATGATTCTACACGTAAAAGAAACTAATGGTCAATGGTCATACCTACGACATAATAAATACATAAAATTACATTATACTGTACAATATAGTAAGTTAAACGCACGTGGATACTACAGTTATAAAATTGCATTACGACAAGTAGCCACGAAGACCAATAATATACCGTCTCATTTCGCATTTCGTTTTCTCTCTTTTTTTAAAGTCTCTTTAGATTGATTTATATTTAGTTTTCAAGTACATGTAATTAGTTAGAATCATTCATACAAATTCAAGGTCATGCTAACGTGGCTCCATGCATGCAAGACGATGACGTAACAAATATATACTCTCACGGGAGGCATTTCTTCAATTCTTCTCCTATCTTTGTATTTAGACAACTTTTCCAATGATTTTTGTACGAACATTATTCCTTTGTCTAAAAACGAATCTTAGACCGTAAGAATATATTGACCGTTTACGAAACTAATGCGACCAATAAGAGAAACTTAAAATCCGTGTGTAGTGACGTTAAAAGTCTCCTTTTATGAAGTTACAAGGAAACTACATTTGTGCACATGTACTATATGATGTATATAAAAATGCATATGGCAATAATGCCTATATATTTCGGAATAATTACTTTATGTACAATCTTGGCCTAACCCCTTTTTCCAAGCTTTTGACAAAAATGTACATAGAACCCGGATTTCGATAGTGTATGCGTATAGACTAAAGATGACTAAAGACTTTTATCTCTCATATAGTAATATACCAAAGTTACGTACACATATATGTACACGCATGCCTCATAGTTTGACTACGAGTTTTTCTGTTTTACACTTTCACGCGTGCATCACTTTTTGTTTTCCCATCTTTTACCGTATAACATTAGAATTAGAATTCAAGTCGAATATCACATTACAAAATTACAAAAAGAGTGAACAAAATTAATGCATTGCCTTTAATATGAATATTAACAACGATGTTTTGGCATGCAAAATGTCAGGAAGCTTCGTTTCTTATATTAAAAACACAAACAATTTCGTGGATGACAATGTAACCGTGTGTGTGTTTTAAAGAAAAGATTACTGTTGGCCGAAAGAGAAATCGAAATTCATTATATAGTTTTAAAATAAGGTTTCTCAATGAATTATCATGTCGCATTCGTATGTCCTTGTCGAGGAAGGAGATGTTAATTTTCTTGAATAGTTTCGTGATATTTGTTTTGTAATAAGCCAAAACGTGCTGACTCATTTACACTTATTATCCTATTTAATTTCTCATACGAAAGTTATAAATTAATGACCAAAAAAAAGAAAGAGTTATAAACCAATAACTCGATGGTCCACAAACTAAAGTATAAGCTTTTTTTATAACTTGTAGTGCCCTTCATGGATACCAAAAGAGAAAATTTGATTTAGTGCATACATATAACAATATAACGCCGCATAATAATACTGTATAAAACAGTCATGTAACGATATGACAGCAGTAATACAGTTCCAAGAGACGTTATAATCGTATGCAATCATATGCTTGCGTAGATTTTCCAACAGTTTTGTTTCGTTGATAGGAGGAACTCAACACTTTAGGGTAGTGATTGGTAGACACTATTAGCACAAAAAATATTAATTTTACTCTGATGTTTACCAAAAAAGTTACCAATCAAATATTTAAGAGATCGTACTCTTCCACGGCGACTCTAAAAACCAAAGATATAGGTTAGACTCATAACTACTTTATAAAGAAAATGTTTAACGATAACTACCGAGATCTAATAAATAAACCTTCATTTTCAAGTATATTATATTTGCTTCTTTTGTTTATATATCAAACCAAGTTCTGGTTTATAAAAATATTAGATAAAACTCGTCTAAATAGGTAGGTGTAAAATAAAATTTTAAATTTTTATCGATAATATTTAAAATTTGAAAAGTTAATAATGATCCACACATTTTTTCTAATATTTAATTTAGTAATTTTTGTATTAAATAAAATTTCAATCATATACATTCGATTTTTCTATACATTTTAACTATCTATTTCTGCATAATAAACTGTATTTTCATTTTATACGCTTCATCTTATTGATGATATTTAAATTTTAAATAGTAATTCATACACTTTTTAATATTTAATTTAGTATTTTCTTAAATCCAAATTTTAATCTTACAATTTAAATATCTACTTTAACATAATACAAATACAATTTAATTTCATTGTATTAAATTCAAATATAATTTGATTATAATAAAATACAATTTAATTCTAAAAAGTCCATCTTAGATTTTAATTTTCCTTTTTAGTTTTGAAAATTAAAAATTTAAATTTATTAGATATATATGTTACTTTTTCAGTTTTCCTATTTATTTAAGAAAAAAATATTTTTTAACACATGTCAACTTGTAAACAATAGACTGAACACGTCATTTTATATTATGTTTAGTTTTGAAAATTAAAGTTAATTAAATATTTATATTTCTTTTTTTTAGCTTTTCTAATTATTTTTAAAATAGTAAATATTTTTAATACAAATCAATATCTGAACAATAGATTTGATACATAACATAATCCTATAAATTATTAACTTGGAAAACGATAGTTTATATAATAAAATTATTTTCTTAAGTTCTCTAACCATAACAATTAAACTATATTTTAGCGAAGAAAAGAAGAGAATACCGAGAGAACGCAACTTGCACTAAAAGCTACCACTTTGGCAAATCACTCATTTATATTATTATATACTATCACCTCAATTCAATCGAAACCTCAAAATAACACTAATATATACACAAAGAAACAACAGAATAACACCGAAGAATATAGGTTTAGGAAAATCCAGAATTTGTTGAGACTAAAGAGATCAAATTTTCGATACAAGGTTTTGCTCAATTTGTATTTTCATAATAAAATTCTTTATTTCACCATAGACTTACATGATTAGTTTTTCTTTTAATAAAAAAAAAACACGCGACATGAAAATTATATTATCTCAGTGTTGTCGAATTTGAATTTGAATTTTGAGTTAAATACTACACATTTGTTGACAACTTATTAAACTTTATAAGTCTGCTACAAATATTGTCAAATATTTACTAATTAATGGACCAAAATCCTCTAACTTGCAAATTTGTATCTACATCAACTTAAAAATTAGGAATATGCGACCCAAAAAAAAAAAAACTAGGAATAATAATAAAAAAATGGAATGATGTGGAGGAAGCTCTTTACTCTTTGAGAGGAAGTTTATAAATTGACCACACATTTAGTCTATTATCATCACATGTATTAAGACTTGACAACTTGTCTTTCTCACACCAAACCCCTCTCCTCTGTTTCATAACATCTGCTCTTTCTTTTTTTTCCTAAGCCCCTAATGACAAACCATAATGCCTTAATCTCTGATGCTAAAGGCAGCATCGGAGTTGCGGTTAGAGTTCCAAACCAATCTCTGTTTTCTCCCGGAGGTGGCCGATACATCAGCATTCCCCGGAAGAAACTCGTGCAGAAGCTAGAGGCCGACCCGAGTCAAACCCGTATCCACACTTGGATCGAAGCCATGAGGGCTTCTTCCCCAACCCGTACCCGACCGGGGAACATATCTCCCCTCCCGGAGTCCGATGAGGAGGATGAATACTCTTCTTGGATGGCTCAACACCCGTCAGCTTTAACCATGTTTGAAGAGATAGCTGAAGCTTCAAAAGGGAAACAAATCGTGATGTTTCTCGACTATGACGGTACATTATCCCCCATTGTTGAAAACCCTGATCGAGCTTACATGTCTGAAGAGGTTTGCTTCCCTTCTTACTTCTTCATTCCCTTGTTTTAGTTTTTTTTTGGTTTTCTGACAACTTTTGATTCTCAGATGAGAGAGGCAGTGAAAGGCGTGGCTAGATATTTCCCGACCGCGATTGTCACTGGAAGATGCCGTGATAAGGTACGTTTTAATATTTGAATAAAACATTTGTTTCGGTTTAGGATCTTTTTGGTTATAAAAAGACATAACTAACGTGTTTTTTTTCGTTTTTATATTTGGTAGGTTCGTAGATTTGTGAAACTTCCCGGACTTTACTATGCAGGTAGCCATGGAATGGACATCAAAGGACCTTCCAAAAGAAACAAACATAACAAGGTATAATCATAAAACCTTATATATTAAAGTATGTTGATTCATAAAGAGACTAACAAGGGCTTAATGTTTTTTGGAACAATATAGAACAATAAAGGAGTTCTTTTCCAAGCGGCGAATGAGTTTTTGCCTATGATTGACAAGGTCTCCTACCTTTTTCTATTTCTATATTTATAATCTATGCGTCAAATTCAAGCTACTTAGTATAACAACATATTGGTCTCTAACTAAGGAAAAAAATACGAATCTCTTAATCAGGTCTCTAAGTGTCTAGTAGAGAAAATGAGAGACATAGAAGGAGCAAACGTCGAGAACAACAAGTTTTGTGTCTCCGTACATTACCGTTGTGTTGATCAAAAGGTAAGAAAATAAATCAAGATTACAAATATTTTCTTCATAGTCAAAAAAGTAATTATAACGTATGGTTCATTTGTAATGATAGGACTGGGGATTGGTAGCGGAACACGTGACATCGATATTGAGTGAGTATCCGAAACTGAGGTTGACACAAGGAAGAAAAGTCTTAGAGATTCGACCAACCATCAAATGGGATAAAGGCAAAGCTCTCGAGTTCTTGCTCGAATCCTTAGGATTCGCTAACTCTAACGATGTTTTGCCCATCTATATAGGAGATGATCGTACGGACGAGGATGCTTTCAAGGTAAATTTACCATCTGCAAAATTACTATAAAACCTTAAATATTTTCATTATTTAGAACTTAATTTTGTAGATAAATTAATTAAAATTTTGGTTGGGTTCAGGTTTTGAGAAACAAAGGACAAGGCTTTGGTATACTTGTGTCCAAAATTCCAAAGGAAACGAGTGCTACATATTCTCTACAAGAACCTTCCGAGGTAATATTAATTATTTGTTCTTTGAGTTTTGGTTTATTACTCTCTAATTGTTCTTGAGGACTAACAACTTTTCTTTTTTTGAATAATGTTTTGAACAGGTAGGAGAGTTTTTGCAGCGACTCGTGGAATGGAAACAAATGTCACTAAGAGGAAGATAGCCAATTTCCTGACATAAATTTATTTTCAATTAATAAATGAATTAGTTTTCACTATGCAACAAAAATTGTTGTATATATGATCAATGTTTTTTTAATTATTTTACTCTTCATGAACAAATGTAAGTTTATAGGAACTTTCTTAACCAAGAAAAAAGTAAGTTTGCTAGTATAATATTTTCATCATTCTCTTTTTAATACCGTCTACTGTTATTAATTTAGAAACCAAGAATACATATCAAATAGTACCAATATTCTATAAAACAGTCTAGTCGGTCGTCTAGACCCCTGTCTAAGTGTTAGAAGCCTATGTGACGCTAACCATTTCGACTACCTAAAATTTCATAAATTTTGTTTAAATGTATTTTTCCAATTTCCAAATAGTATAATTTAGTGATTCGTCCAAACACTAGGTTTTAGATCACCAGTCCACTTAGCGCCTAACGCTTCTTTTAACACAAGTAAATACACATAATCGATCAAATACAAAACCATCACATAACAAAAAATGACACGATGCTTCTCTCCATAAGCCTTTCGATATATAGTAGAATACCGCTTTATTATTTGCTTTCCTCGCTCATATTCATCCTCAATCTGAAGTGATCTTCATCACAGTAACTAAGCTGCAATGTCGATAAACGTTTCCATCATTCTTCTATATGTATAATGTACATCTACCCATTAGAAATACATATAATTCATATAATATATTTTGAAGGGTATTGTTATAAAAAAAACCCAATGTTTGCAATTTTACAACCCACCACAAAAATGAATAATAATTTTGTGAAGTCTAAAATAATATTCAATATAACTCTTTTTCGTTATTGTCAGATTTCTTAAATTTTAATAAATAATATATCAAATCGAAGCTTTCAAGACGAGGAGTTCAACTCTATTTTTAGAATTTTAAAAATCAAATGTATGTGATTGTGAAAATTTTACAATGTATGTATAAGATTATTTTGGATTTTATAGTATTATTTTAAAATTTTTATGTGAAAGGTAAAGTTGTAAAAATTGGAAACTTTGAGAAAACCCTATTTTGAAAAAGCAAAATAGTCATGATGTTAAATTTTCTAAACTATATCTAATTTCAGATTACATATATAGCTTCTTAGTATTCATTTTAATAGATAACCAAAACTAAACGTATTTTAATGGTTTCTAGGAATAATAATAGTAAAAGATTTAATTTTGTTGATCCACGCTAATTCAATGGTAAGTATTTATTTTATTTTTTTGGTCACAATTCAATGGTAATTCTACATCCGAACTAACATTTTAAACGAATTTCAGACTTGACAACACTAAAATAGACTTACTAAAGATTGATGAAAATGTACCCTACCATATACACAATATCATGTGGAGGTACACTTTGGAACCTAAAGGAATGCAGCTTTCGTAAGAAATATTTTATTTCAACCAACATAGCAAATAAATAAGATAAAACAAATTGCATTGTTTTAAAAATGCTTTTTGATATAAAAACTGACACATACTTTTTAAAATGATTTTTGTAGGCCTTGAAAAATAGGGTCTTTGTCAAAAAGCTTGGACTCTTGCCCAAGCCTTAGCTTGCAAGCATCCATGTCACCAACTTTTAAACTAGAATTACCTCTTCTTTATTTTATTTTTGTAAAAGAAACATTGTACATGTTTTTACTTTGACCTCTATATTTATTATTGAGATCAAATGGTAGGGTTTGCTTCAGGTGGCATGCATCAAGTGTGGAATTTAATAGAGAGAGAGAGAAAAAAATAGCTATAACCTATATATAATTCTCTAATCATGAAAACTATGAAGTCTGTAGCCAATGCGTGATGAAGAGCCCCATGTAAAATCATGAAAATATAATAGAAAATCTGATTAAAGTGTATGGAGGTCTCAATAAAAATTTAACAAGTTGGAATGATGATAACAAAAACAAAGATAGTGAAGCTATCGAAAATTGAACAGTTGGGATTTGGGGATGCTGCCATTTGTATGTAAGATATTACAAGTAGATTAACGACCATGTGAGCTCAACTGTATTTCAATAATATTTCCTTAAATGAATATGATTGACCAGGCCTCGACAAAATACCCGAACTCGAAGAACCGAACTGAACTCTATCTAAAAATCAGATCCAAACCCGAATCTAAAATTTTAAAATATCCGAACGGATCTTAAACTTCAAAAACCAAAAACCCAAACCCGATCCAAACCCGAACCAGATCAAGTACCGGAACATATTCGAAGTACGTATATATAGATATAATTTATTAGTAATAATCATATTTACAACAATCTAAGTGCCTAAAATATTTGGATTTTAAGATATTTTATATATTTTGAATACTTTGCCTACTTTTCGATAGATTTGGATAGCAAATACTCATGTTTTGTTTTTGTTTTTTTTTTTGTGTATTTTCAAGTAATTTGAATATATTGATACAAAATTTTGAGTTTTGGATACTTCGGGTAAACCCGAATCCGAAAAACCCGATCCGAACCCGAAGTCTTAAAATACCCGAACGGGTTTTAAATTTCTAAATCCAAAAAATCCGAACCCGAAAAACCAGATCCAGACCCGATCTGAATACTCAAACGCCCATACCTACTTTTCATTTTAAGTAATTGACTAATTCTCTCATTTTCTCTATTTTATGAAAGGAACCCCACTTAAATATCTTAGAGTGAAAATACAACATTTCGTTGTTTTCATTTTTATAGCTCATCATTCATCTATTTTTTCATAAATATATATCTTTTTATGGATTCATAAAATTTAATCAAAGTTTGTTATGATCAAGTCGTAAAACTATTAATCATAAAACCCTAATTTTTATATGTGAGAGATCAAAATTCAACTAAACAAATATGATTGAGAAGGCGAAATCCACTTCCTAAACTTAGTGGATAAACAAACTAAGAAAAGGGTACAATCGAAGAGGTTTTATAATGCATAGAGCCAAGAAAAGAGAAAGAAATTATACATAACAAAAGGTGAAGATACTTTTATCACATGTGTAAAGATAATAAAACCAAAAGAAGAAGAAGAAGAAATTGCAACCACTTTGAAACCCACATCATTGAGTTCTTTACTTGAAATAAACTATGTGCCATAAACTCCAATTATTGATTGACGATATAGACTTTTGGCACGAATTTTACAAGTTCACGGGGACACCTACACATTCATATAACACGTTCCCACTTTTATCACTATTTTCTTCACTATCTTTACCTTTCCAAGTCATTTCATGTGTTCACTTTGTTTCATTCACTCACTAAACCCTACCAAAATCTGCCTTTACACTATCTTACATATATAGGCTCTCTAGAAATGCACATGTTATTGAGTATTTGCAAATACACACATAAATATAGATATTGATGTAGCTATGTATGTACATTTTAGTTGATATTGATTGGATGGTTGGATGGTCCTAAGTTTGCTTTGTTATAATATATTGGTGGTCCATCAAATAATCACATGTACGAAAAGTTGATTCTAATTCCTAAGCCTATGCACTAATTTCACAAATCATTCATTCGAGAAACATGTATCCAAGTTACCAGCATCTTATAAAAGTACCTACACTAATCAAAGGATCATAATCTAACAATATTTATAATTGGAAAAGTAAAAGTTGATTTATTCACATTTTCACGATCTTTCCCAAATCTATTCGTTCTTTCCAAATTATTTCATGCCTCACATACTAAACGCTAAGAGTCTGTCTATAAATTAAAATTACCTAGTTTCTCATGAATAATTAACTTGCTAGCGTTAGATTCTTGAAAGCTTTATTAAATTCTTCTTACAAATTTAATGAATCTATGAATTCTTTAACATATGTTTTGTGATGTTTAACCTCCCATCATTTGTGTAGCTGGAATGCTGCATCTAGATTCGATGCGGCATCCAAACTCAGCTTCTAGATATTACTCGTTTATCAAATCGGGTTTTCTATCTAGATGTAGTTTTAACTTATTCATAACACTTTAATAATCTACAAAACACACTTTATAACTTCTCTAAAAAAATCATTACCGGGTTGAATAACCAAGCAATTTACATATCATTTATCATTTATCATGTGGTTATTGTGTTTAAAACTCGTCTATATTTAATTATTTGAATATAGTTCAAAATGTGGAAGGATAATATTTAATCTAACAAGCTGACTAGTTTACTTTCAATCTAGAAAGTATAAATTGGACATATCAATATATAGTAAGCTCCAAGACCTCGAACCTATAGCTGAAAACATGATGAGTTGCATAATTTAACTAGTGATAGTTGAATCACTAGCCAATAAAAATTGAGATGATACAAATATTAATGTGTCATGTGTATGATATCTTCTTTTTTTATAATGGTTTGGAGTTGATTCCAATGAACTCAAATGTGGGATTCTTAATCCTTGTTATAAAATAATTACAAGTAATTATGGAGATTAGTGGAACTAATTAGAGCTTCCAAAGTTTGTGTCTGTGGAGATCACTTAGAAAGAATATACACGTGTCAGTCTTGAAGATGGTCCCCTCCTCCTCCCACATCGGAGCTTTCGTCGATTGTGTCTCTAATTTTTTTATTCAGATTTGGTACAGAACATATATAATTTACCTAACAATATTTTATATTAACGAAAACTTTTGTGTGAAGAAAAGTAAATAATTGTTTCTAATTTCTATTTTCGTACGTGTATTAATTATTTATACTACTTAGTTCTGTTGAATGCATTTGACTTGTTATTGTGTCTAAATACGTTTATGCAGTTGGCTTATAGATTTATTAATATTAACAGTTTCTATATAGACATGATAAAAATTCGAAGCTAACGCCTAAAAAGATACTTTAAACCAAAGAGATGCTTGTTATCAATTTGTAAAACTTTCATTTTCGATTTATTTCATTTTTGTGTGTTTTCTTTTTATAAGACTTTATTTCCGGAAAAAACTCGTTCTGCGGTTAAATTTTGTATCTTTTGAAGTTTTTATATTAATTTTTCATTTGACAAAAGAGTAAATGAAATAAATTACAAATTATTATTTTTTCTTTTAAAGTCGAGGATTTTGGTTTTTTGATTAACGTCCAAAAAAAAAGATAAAGGTGATGGCTCTATACAGTAGATGGCTTTAATGTCTATATAGCAATTGAACCCAACCAAAGCCCAATAATATCTCTAAACCAATATTTACGGACCCAACGTCTTCATGCTGGTAAAAAAAATCCGGATCACTATTTTAACAGATCATTAAAACCATAAAAGTACAAGATGATCCAAATTAATCAAACTGCAAATGGCTATGAACTTCAAAATTAGGGGTGAATTACGAATTTTTTGGTTTAATTTCAGTTCAGTTTTTTTTAATGGTTTATCAGTTCTATAAAAATGAGACCATTTCAAAATTATAAGTATCTCGATTCGGTTTTGTTCGGGTTTTTTCAGGTTATTACATATTCTTACAAAAAAAAATTTGCAGCATAAATAAAAGTAAACGTAGTATAGAGATAATCATATATATGAAAATTGTCATTCAATATAAGCAATGTCTGTTTGAATATTTTTAGAGCTTATAGTAGTGAAAGCTTGTAATCCCATAAGCTGGGAGTGTGAATATTCTTTAGTGAAATAATTTGTGAATCTATTTAAAAGACAGTTACAGCTGCTTGCTCATTGATTTAGTTCTGTGTAGCTTCTATTGTGGTATCCATTCTTGCAGTTAAAAGGTATAAAACGTTTTTCTAAATACATATGATGTATAGAAAGGGAGACTATGTTGTTGGATTTAGAAACATTAAGCCATAACTGAAATGGGCCCGACCTATTAATATTGCATTCTAATAGATTCTAAAACACACATGGCCCATCTGACATGAGCTATTTTGTTTACTCTATTCTACACTTATAATTAGAAGCTGATGTATAAAAAATAAAAGCTAAATCATATTAATGAAATGTTTTGATTGGAAGATTAGAAAGCTGATGTGTCATCTCTAGAAAAGCTTAAAATGCTGACGTGGCGGAAGGATGGAGAGAGTTGAGCTCCTTTCATATATATGATTTGTATATCAATGACTATTATACACTCATACTTTATGTTAAGATTACGAAAAATATGAGTAAACCAATAAAATAATTTTATTAAAAAACATGTAATGATAAAATAAATTTAGTATTAGTACAATTAATGGGTAAATAAAATTATATGTAAAATCCAATGATAAATATATTATTAAACTCTAAATTAGAATTTAAAAGTTTACATTTATTAGTTAGTAGACACATGAAAAATGGTAAAGTGATGATGTGTCAATCATATGAAGAAAGATGACCAACTTTCATATATAGACTCATGTCATTGGTTTTTCTTATGTACTAATATAGCTGAACTTTAAAAAAAAAATTACAAGTCATATTTACGTTTCAAAAACAATGCATTCAAATTACTTTATATGAAAAGATATTATATAAAATATTTGTAAAATAGTAACACATACGTGCGGGTATTCATCTAGATAAAAATATGGTAAATTCAAATATAATTTTATGATGATGTGATTTAACATAGGTTCCATATACATGAAAGCTCCAGCTAGTTCTCTCGTCATTACAAGCTCTCATTACTATAAGCTCTCGTCATTTAGATTTACGTATTCTTCACCCTCGGTGATTTATTATATAAATATCAATTTAGGAAAATAACCTTCTCAAATCATTATATACTAATCCACGACTATTATACATTCATACTTTAAGTTTGGATTACAAAAAAAATCTTCGATCATGAGAAAACTATTAAAATGATTTTATTAAAAAAATCATGTAATACTAAAATAAATTTAGTAATAGTACAATTAAATATGTAAAATTAAATAATATGTAAAATTAAATAATTAATGTATTATTAACCTATAAATTAGAAGTTGAAGAACTTACATAAAGTTAGTCAACTCTCTCCGTATAAATGACACATCATCACACAACAAAATGATATAATTAGAAAAAAACGAAAATAATAAAATAATAATTGGCAACGATAATGGTGAAACCAAAAAGCCCATGATTATAAATAACAATAGATTATACTTGTCTAACATGCGAGGTTTTTTTTTATTGTATATTAAATTTTAATTAAAATAAACTAAACATTTCTTACCATAAATTGTTATTTAGAAAAAGTAAATAGTAGTTTTAGTTAAAAAAAAATATTTACATACATTTTATGCATGTATAAAAAATAAATACTAGAGAGAAATTGCTTCGAAAAGTATTTCAATTGGGACACAAATAGCATTCTTTCTTTATTTATATTTTTTAAATAATTTAAATAATAATATAATTAAAATCTTTGATCGAATATAAGAAATCGTAGAAAACGCATCATCAGCGAGAGATCTGATCTCCGATCGTCATATCCGGCGAGAGCTTCGTGAAGCTTCGGCAAGAACTTCCGAGCTCCAATCTTCATTTCCGACGAAGTTTTCGTCGTTTGATCTTCAAACATGTATTAAATCGGTCACTTTCACCATTATTTCCAATTTCTTCATCTTCTTCTTCACTAATTTTGTTGACAAAATTAAACGATTACTGTAACACTCCAGTTTCAGGAATATGGTGGTGCATGCATAAGGGTTTTAAAAGAATTGATTTGGCCACTTATGTCACCAAAGTGCAGTTTATCTTTTGGGTCAAACATCTTGAGAGAACTCTACAGTTAAGCATGCTTGAGCTAGAAAGGTTTCAGGATGAGTAACCTTCTGGAAAGTGATTGTCGGAACTGTGTGAGTGAAAACAAAACATAAGGAAAGATCATGTGGTGATTTGTAGGATTGGTAAATAAGTCTTTAAAGTTTTCCTGAAATAGCAGACCAACAGTCGGACATATGTGGGTTCATGGGCCCTAGAGAGGAAATGGAGCCCACTGGTAAGGGCGGTCAGAACGTTACAATTTTTGTGGAGTAATGGATTTTAATTTAAGGAATTAGGCGAATTGGAGATTCGTGAATTGATTCAATGCAAAGAAGCATCAAAATCAATCGATTTTTAAACTTAAGTCAATTGTTGATGAGCTTAATTCAATCGATTTTGAACACCTACCATGACATATTTGCCTTTTTGCGCAGCTAATCTAATTTTTTGTCACGATTATTTTCAACTAATAATCTAAAATATAGTTATATGAATAACATGTAAAGTAATTTATACATTTAGACGAATATCTTATATATATATTTCATTACTTAGATGTGCATAATTTATTTTGTGTTTTGTTTTATAATTGTTATTAAATAATTTTAGTAATTATATATATAATTTTATAATTTTAAAAATGTAATTTATAAATACAAAATTCAAATTTTTATTAATCATAAATTTACTGTCAAAATCTTCTATTCTTTAAAATTACGGTTAAAATTTTACAGGTACAGCTTACGCATTTAAAACTAATATTTTAAACAAATAATCTGCAACTACCCACTTACTTACCCAGATTTAATTATTTTTGTTAATAAAAAATTAAATTGATCGGAGATATTTTTTTATCAAACAAAAGAAATAAAAAATGGTATATCATATTTTCTTAACACGTTTTGAGAATACTAGAAACATTGGATAAGATCTCTTACATATACTGATTATATTTTATTACTTTCTTCTGAATTTATATAGAAATTTAACATAAATATATTAGAAACATTGGATAGAACTTTTAGAAAATATCAAAAAAGCATTTTCTAAATCAGATAAACTATTGAATTAATGTAGATTTTATCTATTAAATCAAACAAATAGGGAAAAAATTATGTCTTATGAAAATATACACGTTTGAAAAAAAAAAGGAAAAGAAAATCTGACTAATTGAAAATACTCTATAAATCCACTACGGAAACAAAATTAAACCAAAGAGACGAGAGAGAAAATATTATGTTTCTTGGATAAAAGTATTGTTAAGACAAAAGTATTGTTTGGGCGAGGAGATGAATGTTAACAAAGCTAGAGGTATAGATGATGAGTTCACCCCTCCTCCACAATGGATTTTATGGTACATGATGATTTGTGATATACATTTTTGATTTAAATGATTTGTGATACTTATTATACGATTATATAAACTAAAATTTGTAACCCGAAAAAAAAATATCATTTGGAATTTGTTAGGTGGGCATCGTGCAGCTATTCTCGAACTGTGCATGAGCTGATTATAGGGTATATTATGGCAGTGAATATATATAACAATACAGTTCTCGAAATCATATTGTCACCACTCTTCCTCTTGTACTTAAGTTTTGGGATCTGCGAACTCTCTCTCATCTGTCGATGGTCAGATGATCCTAGTTTGATCTGGTGCATTAGCAAGGTATTAGGGCGAATCAGCCATGCAATTGGATATTTTATTCTCCTCTCGATGCTCTTTGAGTCAAGTGATAGTCCAACAGAACGCTATATAGGCATATTATACTTTATATTTTTTCTGTTACTTATACTTCTATATGTTTTTACGATTTGTTTACCGAAAATAACGGACTACGACCCCACCACATGTCTGGATACTGAACTTCTACTTGATGATAGTCATGCCGAAACTCATATCAGTTGGTACGCTTTTATTTTCACACAAAAAGAATTATAAAATTATCTATATATATACAAAGATTAAGAAAAGAGTATTAGTATAAATCTAAAATTGTCATTGAAGTGGAATTTTCTAACATATGGATATAGGTGGGAATCAAGAAAGCTTGGTAGAATCATGTATGAGTTAATCTTGGGAGCCAATCTTATAATGATTGCACATTACCATATTCCAGTGAAGATATATGGGGTATCCATCATGGCATTTTTATGTTTTTTTCCAGCTGAATTTTCCCCCTCTGTCAATTCACAAGCATTAGGAAGAAGCATCGCCCAAATGATTGGAGTTTTAACAGTCTCCTACTTCATCTATTACCTAATTTCTCCTGTCTTTGCTCTTGGTTTGGCTACAATATCTGTTCTTTGGTATACAGTGATTGCAGTTATTAGTTATCACAAATTGAAATTTTACTACCAATTCAAGATTTTGAGACAAGTAATTTTTCTACATATTTGGGAACCTAGATTTTCATATTTTAAACTTGAAAAGCTAACAAAGAAATTAAAATTAAGAAAATTTTAATATTTTTTTTCTTATTGTTTATTATACCAATATTATTATATACTTCCTCTGTTCGTTATTACTTGATCTTTTAGGGAAAAAAAAATCTTTCAAAAAGGTTAATTTTTAAGGTTTTCCATGTACTATTTATTAGTTATTATTGATGAATTTTCAACTTTAAGACAAATAATTGAATTCATTGGTTTAAAATTATGAAAAATGTAAATCACAAGAACTAATATATTTATGTAATATGTTTATTTAATATGTGTGTTTTTTTCTCTAGAAAATCAATTAAAAATGAACAGAGGGAGTTTTTTTTTTAGTATGTTAAAAGTTAAAACCAGCGCATAAAAGGTAAAACAAAGCATCTGACCAGATTACGAAGAATCACATGCCTCAAAAGTTGAAATTTGTTTTTCATTTGAATAAATGACTGCTTGAGCTACAAAGTGTCTTAGAGGACTCATTGAAGCTTCTTGAGTATGAGATTTGAGCTACGATAAGAATCTTGGTCATGTGTTAAAACTTGAAACCCATAAAAAGATGATTAAGCTTTCAAAGGGCCCATCTCTCACCGTAGGTTGTCTCTTGACTCACCGTAGATTTTGCATAGAAAACAGATATCCTATTCGACCTGCCACAAGACTTCCAGCTTAATTTGTAATCATAATTTTGAGATGGCCTTAAGTTTCTAACCCACATGAATCAATCTCTATTGATTTCTGAGATTTGAACTGATGATGGTAACATAGAGGATCTAGCGTTGTTGCTACAAGCGCCTCCACATAACCAAACATCTGCTCGTAGGAACGTGTCAAACTGCCGAAAGGAGTCCAATTATTATACTAAAAGGAGCATGATTTTCCATCACCTACTATACATGAAAGAAAAGTTTTTGTCAATGATCTTAGCTTTATTTTTTTGAATAAAATGTTAAAATTCAAAATAAAAAATAATTGTTTTACAACTTGTGCAACCGCTTTTTAATTTAAATAACAACAAACACATCTGAATAATTTGGAAACTAAAGAGTATTAAGACCGAAAGGCGAACCACATTTGAAGTCCTTTGTCGTATTTTTATCTCCCTTCTTTTTAATAGCTGAAAATGTGTTTCAGATATGTTTATCTATCCACTGAATGAGTCTAGCTACTGGGTTTGGGGTTTCACCATGCATTCTCCGGCCATTTCGTTTTCTCCAAATTGTATATACCGATGCTTCTATAACACTTCGAGCCGAAAATCCAGCGACCATGTCATGGCATGATTGTAGAAGAATAGATGTTCTCCTAAAGATTAGTATGGAAAAGTCCACAGTATACTTAACAGGAGTTCAAGAACCGGTGTATCAAGAAATAGTTCAGAAAATTGCTTCTGATGTAGGAAAGCTTCCAGTACGTTATTTGGGTCTATTTATTATGCATATGTTTTATTTATTAACTATCTATTTACTCTTCTCTCCCCCAGGCAAATGTCATATATAGATTCATTAGAATTTTAAAAAATCTTAAGGATAAAAGGCCCTTTTTTAAAAAAAACTTATTTTTATTAAGAGATTTTAGATTTATTTCACGCGAAAAAGATTTGTTTTTGGTTTGATAGAGGCCCAAATATATATTCAGAAAACATCTTGCTTTAGTGACTAAACTCTAAAATTTTGAGTTATGAAATCTGGAAAAAAAAAGTAATTGTGAAATTATTATGTTAATATTAAAATCAATTATGCTGATTATAATTTAATTATCAATTCATTTACCACCTAATCTATAAGAGAAAGAAAAGGTAAAAAAAAAAGAAAAGTAAAATGGTAAAAAGTAAAGACACATTCTTTTCGATATGGTTCGATCTAAGAAAGAAATCAATGAACTTTGATGTCTCTTCACAAAATGCGATAATGCATCCATTGACTAACTGTGAATGTCCACACAAATCTTCATCATGTTATTTATTAGAGATAAGAAAATGTTGACCATATGCAATTTATACAATTAATTGAAAGAAAAAAAAATCTATGACCTAAGAGATTTTTTTAGAAACACCTTTTTTGATATAACTTTATTTTAGCATATAATTAAAGATGTTGATGTCACATACATTTCACTCAACATACCACAAAGCTTGGTTCGGCCTCGGCCACTTGCTCTTCGTTGAACCATAAGCGTCGACCTATATGCAAATCAATGCTTCTTGGCTCACTTTCAGGCACAAACTCAGACTTAGGATGTTGAACGCATGCAAGGATTGGACCTTCAATGACCCGCTTAGGCCCTTTGCGACGTATCGGTTGGGCCTCATGTGTGAGGTTATTTAACCATGGACTTGGGAATTTAAGCAGTTTTTGATGAGTCTCATTAGCTAATTTTTGGCCGCTTACGGGATTATGAGTAACAAACCAGATTGACGCCAATGCCACGAATAAAACCAAAGCAATTGATATTATGTCTAATAAGCTGATCCATTTTGTTAGGCCTCCTCCTCCCACCTGAAATTAATTATGTCACCCCCACAAATTAACATAATAATAATTAATTCACCAAATTTAAACCGGTTCATTGCGGTATATGGTCCTATCTCTGTTCAATCCGGATCAATTAAACCGAACCTAACAAAACTTAAAATAAAAACATCTAACCACCTATCAAATTGATCATGTTTTGAAAGCAAAGAGGTAACAACTAAAGATTCAGCAGAAACCTTAGATATGGAAATGTCCCTGAACTACTGTTGTATTTACCAGAAGATTTCACTGGCTAAAAGTCTTTTTAAGATAGGGGAATTGACGAGGTCGTTAATGGGCTATTGGGCTTTAAGATGTTGTTGGGTCTGTTTTATTCTCATACTTTTTGCTTGCAATGAATCCAATCCGAAGAATAATTCTTGTTTTATTGATATCATTTGGACAAACTGAGTGAAATTAAAATTTGGATCTATGTCAAATCTCGACAAAATGGATAATATTAGAACAAAAAACTAGGTTTTACTTTTTATTTAAAGATAAATTAATAAGTATATTTTTCTGGCAGCAAAAAGTACAAGTATTATTTTGAAAATTATTAAATAAATCAGATTTTTTTTCAGGAATTTTACATAAATAAAATTTAAAAATTTTTGACGATTTGGTTGACACTGTTGACAGTCGTTATAGCAAAGGGAGAACATCGGAAAAAAGTAGATTTTGTTTTTTATTTTATTTTCAACCCAATCTAATTTGAATCTTTTTCTAGCAACAGAAAAAAATTTATTTAGTAAGGCTTTTTTGAGAATCTTCCCATATTTGATAATTGACATTTCACAAAGTCTAGAAACTATACGGTTGAATTTGATAATCATACTATGCGTTTAGGTACGTTGGATGCCAATTCATGTTTTATAGGCCCCAACATCAAAGAGCTAAAAGCATACCCATGGAATGTGCAATGTCCGTTTAAATTACGTCATTTTTGTGGATTTGTTTTTTTGCGGGTTGTGTGTCGGTCACAAATAATCTGCGGAAAAGAGGTTTAAAATGTGATACAGGATGTGTCAAATATTGCGTGGTAGAGAAAACTATTAATCATACGCTTTTCTTTTGCCACCGAACGCGTCAGATTTGGGCACTATCACAGATACCCACGGTCCCCGGAAACTTTCTCTTTGATTCTGTTTATGTGAAATTGAATCATTTATTTTGGAGAATTGATGCGTGTTTTATTTTGCCTCAGGCTTTTATCTGAAAGACCACACGACTACTGCAAGTGCACAATATATTGGAGTAGTATTTTAGGATCGAATCCATAAGGAGAGAAGTAGTTCAGAGAAATTCTTAAGAAGAGAGTGAAGCTAGGGCCAAAATAAAAGAGTGGGGGTTGTTGTATGCAATGAGTAACCAAAATAAAAGACAAGTAACTAAACTAAACGGTAAGCAATAAAAGAGAAGCGTTAGGTCTTTGGGGGTTTCGCCGGATGTCATGGTTCAATAAATAAGGTATAGATCTCAATCTAGGTGATAACATGGCTAGGTTTGTTTACTCCCAAATTCTCGGACATACAAAACTCTATCAAGACCAGCTAACCCTAACGGTTAGTAGGTTAAAGCCGGTTATTATCACTAATATCCTGCATACTCAGTTGCCCTATCGGTTATTAGGTGCTAACATGGTTTCAAAATACAAGATCAAAGCATTAAGTTCAAATTCGATTCTAGTCCATAAGTCCCTATCACTCGGCGGGTGTGCAACGGTTATAGTTCTTTATTCAGTTGAGCTAGTTCAAGCATTCATACGAGATTTTGCCAAAGAATGAAATACCTAAGGTCAAGTACTAAGTGGCGTTCCGGACATACAAGCATTAAGATTAAACTCAACTAGAAAGAATAGTGTAAACGATCAAAAAAGCCATAGAAACCGCCAACCTAGACTTTCGATCTATTAATCCCCATGAATTCCCCTTTGAAACCCTCTCAAACCCAACTAGAGATGTACTCGCTCATGGCAAAGGAGCTAATCAAAAGTTGGGTTGAGTAAACCATAACAAAAGATGAATAAAACTTAAAAAAAAGTTTAGAGATTACTTCTTTGGATGTAGAATACAAGAGGCAAAGCTCTACTTTAAATAGTCTTACACGAAAACGAGAAAGAGAAAGAGAGAGATGGTGTTCTTCAAGCTTCAAGAGGTGCGGCGGCGAGTGGACAGCTCTAGGCGACGGCTAGGGTTCGCAGGTGATGAAGGCACATCTAGGGTTAGGGCTTAGAACAAGTATTTATACTTGAGGAAAATACTTGAGGGCCAAGAATTAGGTTTAGGGGTAAGAACGTCATTTCGCCGGATAAGTAAGTGATCGGGCCGAGTAGTGGGCTTCAGGGCAGCAGCCTAATGAAGGTGGCGCAAAGAGGGAAGGACTTGGGCATGACCTAATGGTCGGTGGTGAGCTACTCGGAGCTGCCAGGGTTCAAGTCTCCTCGGCCGGATGTGTTTTGGACTTATTATTTCCAAACGGCCGGTTCTTGACATGTCTTCACTCTTTGGGTCATATCTTCCAAACGGCTTCATAGATTGCTTTGATTCGACTTCGACGTAAATCTTGACTCTTCTAACTTTCCATACATATCAAAATATCTCGTTTCCGTGATGGGGAAGATCTCGGTCGGATGCTAAACTTTTGAAGTACTGGAATGATTGTCTTTTGATACTTTTAGTTTCAAAACTCTTAAAACCTTCTTGGCACCTAGAATACGTGTTTCTCCTCTTAGCTCTAGAATGACACCAAATTCTCTCTGAAACATAAGAAAACAATAGATAAAACGGGCTAAAACGTCGTGTTATCAATACTTCAAAGCTATCCCGTCTTGGACTGCATCTAGAAGTAGTTTTTTCTCGCCATTGTAGATTTGTATTGCCAAAAGAGGACGAAATCCTGGCAGCGTCTCTTCTACTATCAACTTTGTCCCAATCATGAGATCTAGAGGGGCTTAGAGGGTATTTCTTGCCTCTGTTCTCTGAAGAGCGTCCTATAGGGGGTGAAAGTTTATGCGAGAATCCACACCAGAGGATGTGTACCCCGAGTGATAGCGATCTTTAGAAGCGCACTGATTTGACTAAGAAAATCTAACCTATGTTTATAAATTATGTGTATTCAAGAATGAGATGCATGTTGCCATATGTCCACTTAATAATTAATGTAAGTTAATGGTTTATGGTGATTTATTATTTAATTATATATATTATAAACATTTTACATAATTAATTGTATCAATAATAATTTTCTTTTATTTTGTATGTCTTTTTCTTAAATTAAATTATTTAATTGATTTTCTCATACTGTTGGATATTTTCCCCTAATTTTTATAATTTTAAGTCAAAATATGATTAAATAATTGTATAGTGGATTAGCTAATAGTTTTCATAGGTTGTTCTTTTTCTATATAATATATTAAAAATGGTGAGAAGTACTTGAGAACTCTAGCATCAAATTCTTGGACTCAAATCCTCGGTGATAGAGTTTTTCGGTTATGGAGTTCGTATTATTTTGTTTTCTTTTGCAAAAGTGGCAACAATGAAAATTGAAAGAAGAAAATTATTTTACATTTATGTTTCAACAAATCAATAAGGCTTATCAAAGTTTGGTTCTATTTGTCTATTTTACTATAACTTAATAATATCTTTTTATTTAAATCTTGACTAAAAATGTTGATTTAACAGGAGTAATTCAAATACGTTGATGAATTATGTGTATGATGCATTGTTGAGAATGTTGTTAGAAAAAAATATTTTTAATACTAAAAGTAATTGCTTATGCATAAGTGAATGATTAGATAAATAAAAATTATATTTGAATTAAACAATACAAAAAAATCCGAAAAAACCGCGGTGTAGCGCGGTTGATCACCTAGTATATCACTAAATAAGTAAACAAAATTCAAAGAGTAGAATCAAAATCTAGTTTATAAACCAAAATAATTTAAAGAATAGAATTCAAATAATTATAAGCCCAAAAAGAAAGATATGAAGAATATTATTAAACACAATATAAAATGAACAAATCGACTTATCATTTCTGAAGTACATTTTAAGAAATCTAATTGGGTCGGATTTCTTATTTGATTTTGACCCGAAAATCTTCAACCGGATCTTCCATAATTAGTTTTTATTACTATTTTCTACCAAAAATAATAATTAAAAACGAAATTAATTTAATTACCAAATTTAATATATAAAATATTTCTAAACTAACCATATTTGTTATTTACCTTAACTAATTTCCTATAACATATTTACCTAATTTAATCATAAATATATGATTCTTCTTTCAAATTTATTTGATATTATATTTAATTTATTTTGAATTTATATAAAATAGAAATAGTTAATAAAATATTATATATTTTCTGTATATGACGTAATTCAAATTATTTAAAACGGATATATATTATTCAATCAATGAAGAAATAATATGTATACAATATCCCACATCGCTTAAAAAATTGGATGTTGGTTCAGAGCCATACTATAAAAAAGGCCAAAATGATTCCAGTTACGAATAAGAAGGAAGCTTGATTTATAGGCGTCCAAAATTAAAGTAGTTATCCGGTTTACTCGGGTTCTTTATTTTAAAGGATAGAAACTTTACAAAGTTTCAAAAATTATAAATATTTTAACTTTTCTCCAAAACTTCATAAGTTTTAAAATTATAAATTAAATTTTACAAGAAATTTAAAATTATAAATATATATTAAATATATTAATACGGGACGATATACTACCGGAGAAATTCTAGATATAACAATCAAAATTCAATGATGAAGTTTGGGTCGATATTAAATTTATTTTGAAGTTTCAAATTTTATAAATATTTGAAATTTATAAGAAAATGCCAAAGTTATGTTTAATTTAACGGGACGGGGTTATATTATGGGATGAGTTTGGCTACGACTTCGCTTTTTTAATTATTCTTTGGGTGGTTTTTCTTTATTCAAATTGGATTCTTATGTTGTATGGTGTTGGGTTATTTAACTAACTAGGTCTTAATGGTCATGTAATATTTTAGTCCTCATTAGAACCCTAAGTGTCACATACACTTATTTACACTATTTGTCAATCTAATAATACTAGCAAAATTTATAATTGAGAAAATTATAATAGCATGTTACAAAAATAAAATTGGATACCACGGGTGTATTCCTAGAATTAAATCAAATTACAACTATACAATACTAAATCAAAAACAAACAATAATAACATAACAAATACAATTTCAATTTTAAATTTTTAGTTACAAAAAGTACATTAAAATTCAACATTAATAGTATAAGTGTTAATCTTCTTTGACACCTCTTAATGTTATTCTTCTTTGATACATTTAAATGTATAATTTTATTTGTGTTGTTACTAAATTACATATGGTCCATGGATAAAATCTGAAAACACCAAAAGTTTAAATAATATAATTTTATTTTAAACCAAATTATGAATAAAAAATAAAATATTATCCCGTGGTATGTTCTATCACAAGTCAAATCCTATAAGATAAAATAACACATATTAGACTTACTAATATCATAATTATGACTCAATAAAAAGCATATACAACCTTATCGATAATTAATCAACACAAATAACAACAAAAACAAATTATATTTTATTGTAAAGAAAAATAAATAAAATATTTAAACCCGCGGTAGTATATTTATATATGAGTATCCAAAATTTTCTTCGAAAACCAAAAAAATATACGGTTTTACGATTTTTAAGCAAACCAAACATAAACCAAAAACCTACTAATTTTTTTTTTTTTTTGGTATGAGAAAACTTCCTAATTATGATTTCGATTGGAACAAAGTACCTTCTATACTATGACGTTGATTTGTCTGATATTCTTGGTTGATGATGCAGTCCACACATCGACATCTTAAGTCCCTTTATGTACATTAAATCATGTTTTACAAAGACGGTTGAAAGTGGTTAAATTTTCAATTGAATATTCTTCGGATAATCAATCTAGAACCTTAGTTTTCCCAGTTTTTTGATAAGTTATTAGTGATTATGGTTTGAAGAGAGATTTTTGGGTCACGTTTTCAGTCTTTGGTGCAGAAATCGCACGATAAACCTATAAGCTCATAGCGCTGACGTCAACATTGGTATACCACAAGAAAACATTGTATTTTCCGATAAAATTTCCTATCAAAATTTTGGTAAGAAAAAACACTTACCAAAATCCTTTCAATTTACTACCAAATTTATATTTCGTAGGAAAATCAAAGGAAATTTCTGTCAAAAATATTTGTTTTGTGTCTCCTCCATGGCTAACGAGACAAGAAGAAAGACGCGGAAGAGTCACTCAAACCCAGGAAATTTTAATCTATCTCCACCGTTAATTCCTCAATTCAATGTTTGTCTCTTACATTTGTTTCTGATTTAAAATTCGTTCGACAACCTTCGATATGTTAGAGACACCAAGAAACGCTTGTTTAAGTTTTAAGACTTTAAAGCTTGGTTTAGTCATAAGAACAAACTAAACCTTTCTTCATATTAAAGAACATTTGAAAAACTATAAGTTGTGTGAAATCTGTAAAAAAATAATACTTCATGTTTTATCGACAAAAGTTATTGGTTTTTCTTTCTTTTTATTTACGTAGAACTTATTAGGTAAACAATTGACCAAACAAAATAAGCTACTTTGTGTTTATGTCAATAAGTTAATCTTTCACATTTTTTTGCCAATTGCCATTATAAGTTAGCAAAACTAAGTTAATCTTTCAAAGGCACTTTTCAATAAGTTAATATTTCAAAGGTTCTTCTTAAATGGATATATGATATATCATTCTTTAACTTCTTCATATATCACTAACAACTATGGTTATATGTTTCTTTGTATCAACCGTATTTTAGTAGTTTATAATATACACTTGGAAGCATTCAAATTTTCTGTAGTTTACCCCAAACAAAAATGTAAAGGCCGACCTATATACATGTGTTATAGACACCAAGATATGCTTGTTTCAGTTTTACGACTTTAAGGCTTGGTTTTGTCCTAAGAACAAAGTAAACCCTTCTTCATATTAAGGAACTTTCGACAAACGATAAGTTGTGTTTTGTGTTTTATATTTTATCCAACCAATGAGTTCTCACGCCTACATTTTCTGACTACCGCGCGGTTAACCGTATTGTTAAAACCTTAAAAATATAGTTATAATTGTGTAGAATTCTAAATAAATAATTATCACTAAAATAGTAACTTAAATCGTTTAATATGCCCACTACTACGATCGTAGTTACTCCACTACTCTTTTTACCATAAATCAAATCATAAGTAGTTCATATTATTATTATTTATACTCTATTATTATTTATAATCACAACATCTTCTCTTAAATATTGTTTTTGTTTGGAAAATGTAATTAATTCAATCATTATAATTATGACCATTAATTTGTTTATTCATTGGTTTATTTAAGAAAAATAGATAGCTGATTCACTATAAATATTTGAAACACATAATCACGTAAAATAAATATTATTTGATATATCACTATTTATTTATTTACTTAATTATAAAGATTAAAAAATATAATATTTTGTCTCATATGTTATATGTATCATAATTATCAAATAACCGTAACCGTATTTAACCATAACCGTATTTAACCGTAACCGTTTTAACCGTAACCGTTTTAACCGTATATATAACGGTTAAGGTTAAGGTTAAAAAAAAATTATAACCATAACCGGTGGTTAATAAACCGTAACCGTAATAACCGTAACCTTGGTCATGCCTACTTTACGGCTGATTTATAATACATTTTTGGGGAAGACAATATGAAATTTATTGGTCAAATATCAACAATCAAATTAAGAAAAATAAGAATATGTTTGAGGGATACATAGGAGTAGATAGAAGTAGAAATGTCTCCAAATAGATCCATTGAGAGGAAGACTAAACCGTATGAATCAAAACATAGATAGAAGTAGAAATGTTTCCAAATAGATCCATTGAGAGGAAGACTAAACGAGAGACATGTAAAATCAAAGTAAAAGAGTAGCTATTCTTGATTTAACTCAAACCTGTAACGAATCATGTAAAATTCCATAGATCTGAAGATCTACGTCCATGTTGGAGATTATTAGATCTAAAAGCTTTTTTGGATTTGGGTTAATGATATAGATAATCAAATTTTTATTTATTATTTTTAAGTGAAAACGAATTAAAAAATTTTAATTAAAAAAATAATAATCAAGGGTGTTAACTGTATTTATACAAGTACTCAAAACATATGAACTATTAAAAAAAATATGTATGATATTCTAGGAATAAACATATTTTCTATGCTATCTGAGTAATTAATTCTAGAAAGAATGTACATTTTTATTTGCTGAAAAAATGTAATGTTCAATAATGAGAACACAAAATTATCCAAGAGCTATTCAAATAAGAACACGTTGAACGGTTTATGAAGGTAGAGTTGTAGAGAGGTTCATATTGATCAAGTAAGTTCTGGAACTGACTCGTATCACTCACTGTACTCAGCTAATAATTCTTCCATCAAAGGGTATTCTACCGGAGCAACGGATATTGGTTGATCCATGGCATCAGCCTGTTCATTCTTCTTTGTTGCGAGTGCGTCTGTTTGGTGAATCATGTCTCCTTCTCCATTCTGCTTTCTGTTTCCGCAACAGAGCAAGAAGATGATGATTTGTTCGGAACATCCCATAGCAGTGGCTGCTCCTGTTCCAAATAAGCAGCTAGAAGAGACTCACACTCAATATTGATAGGCTGCTGCTCCAAGTAAGAAGTAGAAGCTTCGTCATGATGATCCTTCTTGGACTTCTTTTTCTTGATCGGCTGCGGCTTAGAGGAAGAAGATGCTTCATGCTGATGATCCTTCTTGTCCTTCTTGGACTTCTTATACTTCTGAATCTTCCAGACGACTATCCTCAAACTTATCTTCTTCCTCCGGGTCCACTACCACAAACTCATCCATAATCCAGCCGCAATCGCCTTCTCTCTTCTGCTTCTTGTTTCTTTTGCTGCTCTTATAAGTTAGGTTTTTCTTGATCCAATGATAGCCCCCTTGTCGATGATATGTTCTTTCCTATTCACCCTCCACTTCCCTCGGTCGATGCCATCGTTGTCGTCTCTGGTGATCTTCCGCTTCGAGTAGTTACCATGTCCAATCTTTTTCTCGGAGATCTGAGTCCTTGCCGAGAAGTAGTACCACTCGTCTTCCTTGAAAAAAGGATCGTTGGAATGGTCCAGCAACCATGGCTCCTTGGCATAAACGTCCTTCATCACTACAAAGCCTCCACATTCTTCACCTCTTAGCTTCTTTTTAAGATACTCGTTGATGACTTATGGGTACGATGGATCAAAGTGAATCCCTTCGTCTTCTTCGAAGTACTCTATCGACACATTTTTGGTTTTCAAGGATTAGGTTTATGGTGAGCAGCTGAGAGCTTATTGATTGTGTATATATAGTGGTTGGGATTCTCTTTTTTTTTTTTTTTGCAAAACATTTTGTGTATATCCCATGAAAATATTATTTCTTAAAACCTAATCCTACTAAGAAATTCGTTTTTAATATTTTAGCAATTAGAAAATAAATGATCCCAAAATAAAATAAAAAATACCTTTAAACTATATCCAAATCAGTTCAAGAAAATTATAAATCTAACTAAACTATCATGCCGTTGAAGACAAAAAAAAGTTAAACTATTATGCCTTCCATACATTACTTATTTCAAATATAATTTTATAAAATAACAAAAGCATTATATGATCCACTAAATCTAACTAAACTACAATACCGTTAAAGAAAAAAAAACAAAACTATTATCCCTTCCATACATTACTTATATTAAACATAATTTTATAAAATAAAAAAACATTATATGATCAACCTATGCCACAAACAGAACCTGATTAAATATTAGTATTTGTTAGTTTGGCAAAAAAACATAAAGAATTGTTTCACTATAAGTAGATCAAATATGATGTTAAGAGATCAACTCAGGCCCATTTTCAAAAAATATGGCCGAACACATATATGTATGTATCGCAAAAGTGGTATAAACCATTTAATACTACTATACAATTAAAGACAAGTCTACCGAAAACAAAAAGTTTCTAGCTTTGTCTGCAAGTCAAAACCTTTTTCTTTCTCCTCTCCGTCATGCCCACAATCGCCCTCAACGGCCAGCTTATCGCGGGCCTATAGCTTACACTACCGCTTCTTCTTATCTCTCTTCTCACCGTCAATATAACCCTCTATCTTCTTCTCCCAAACTTCATTTCATCGCATCTTCTTCCCCTCGCTTCAAATCCTTAACTTGCTCAGCAAACTTACATTATCGGAAGAAGATTGAGCCTTCATCCAAAAAATTTCTCCTTAACTCATTTGCGAAATCTTTTATCGTCTCTGCGTCCTCCGCTAAGCCGAAAGATTCGTCCAATGTTAATCTCCGTAAGCCACTTGCGATATCTCTCGTCGTCACTACTGTTTCTTCCTCCGCATATGTGTTTCTTCTACGACTCTTTTCTCTTGCCTCGATTCTAAATGGTGGCGGAGGAGGAGGGAATTTGGGTGGAGGAGGAGGGAAATTTGGTGGAGGAGGAGATGGCGGATTTTGGAGGGGATTGTTTGCTCTGGCAATACCAGTGGCTATCGCCAACGAAGAACACTCACATGATTGGGATTCTTACGGTTTACCAGCGAACATTGTGTTAAGCTTGGGAGCTTAACCGAACTGAAACTTAAGAAATAAGAGAGGAAAATATAGATATGCGCCGGAAACGGCGGAGAGTAAGATGAGAGAAGAAGTTTATATTGATTGTAAATGTTTTTGGTAAAGTAACTCTAAAGGGAAACTTTCTTAAATAGCAAACCCTCACTAAAACCTTTAAAGTAAAACCTGTTACAAGTTCAAAACGCAACACTTTATCATGTGAGACTTATTGGAATAGAAGCAAAGCCTTTAGCTCATTCAGAGACTTACTGAGACTTAGCCACTTTTGTATAACACCTTTGTGAAGAACTTCTCTAACTTCCTCTCCGTTCTTCCGCTTGTCCTTAGTCTTCTTCTCACACAAGCTAGAGGCACCCTGAGCCTATCAATGCTCCCCCGAAGAAGATCGAGCTTGTCCTCAAGGTTGAATTTTGGGAATTGTTTCGCAAAACTGACCAATGGCTCCCAAGTAGATTCTGTTGCAGGGAGCCCTTTCCACTGCACTAGTATCTCAGCTCCATCTCCATTCGTTGTCTTCCTGATATCTAGAAGTTTTTCCGTTTCTGTTGCCCATTCTAGAGACGGAGTCAATACCTGAGGTAACTCTTGAGGCGTGTAAGTTGCGGGAACAACTAGCTTAAGCTGAGAAACATGGAATACTGGGTGTATCTGACTGTGTTCCGGCAGCTTGAGTTTGTAAGCGACTCTCCCAATCCTGCTGACAACTTGGTAAGGACCATAGTATCTTGGTGAAAGCTTCTCATTTTTCCTGTGGACCAATGAATTCTGCCT
Organism: Arabidopsis thaliana; assembly: GCF_000001735.4. Lineage (NCBI taxonomy): Eukaryota > Viridiplantae > Streptophyta > Magnoliopsida > Brassicales > Brassicaceae > Arabidopsis > Arabidopsis thaliana. The sequence goes on along the minus strand of NC_003070.9, from coordinate 13,339,074 downwards.
GTACGGCCTTAACTTCAAATAAACCTAGTCGTCTATCTCCAATACCACATCTCTTCTGTGCTTGTTTGCTGACTTACTCATTCTGTTCTGGGCTGACTTAAGATTCTCCTTTAACTCATTCAGAATTCCATCCCTGTCTTTAAGAAGCTCATCCAAGTTAGCATTGGGAGTAGGTACATCATCGTATCTCAACATAGGTGGCAGATCTCTACCATAAACTGCCATGAAAGGTGTGGTCTTGGTTGACGAATGATAAGACATGTTGTACCAATACTCAGCCCAAGGCAACTACTGTATCCACGAAGTTGGTCTCCTTCCCGCAAAGCATCTTAAGTATGACTTTAGACACCTGTTTACCACCTCTGGCTACCCATCTGTTTGAGGGTGGTAAGCAGTGCTTTTTTGGAGAGATGTACCTTGTATCTTGAAGAGTTCTGTCCAGAAGTGACTTAAGAAGACCTTATCCCGATTTGATACCATAGTAGCAGGAAATCTGTGCAGTCTAACAACCTCTCTAATGAACACTTCAGCTACAGACTTGGCCGTGAAAGGATGCTTCAAGGCTATGAAATGCCCATATTTACTCAATCTGTCCACCACCACCAATATAGCATTGAACCCTTTTGTTCTTAGTAAACCCTCGACGAAATCCAGACTGATATCAGACCAATTTCTGTTGAGGAATGGGTAATGGTGAAAGTAAACTAGCGGGTGAGAGCGTGAAATACTTGTTTTCTTGGCAAATTTGGCAGTCCTTGATAAACTTCACTACCTTTTTTCTCATTCCTCGCCAATAAACTTCACTTGTTAGTCTCTTAAAGGTCTTCAGAGCTCCTTCGTGACCACCCATGGACTGGTGTGGAATTCTTGTAATAGCTTTGGAATGAAAGGAGATCCTTTAGGAATGACTAATCGTCCTTTTCTGTATAACAACCCTTCTCTCACACTGTAATCCCCACTCTTCTACAAATTATTTTCAATCTCTACAATGATCTTGTTTAACTCTGGATCTGCCTTAACTTCTTCTTTCAAAGCAGAAATATCCAAAGACTGTGGAGCCTTCAGCGTGAGTTGAATAAACTCTTCCGTTTGAGATTTCCTGGATAGAGCATCAGCTACTTTGTTGTCCACACTTGGCTTATATTCGATTCTGTACTTCAGTCCTACTAGTTTAAAAGCCCATCTCTGTTGAATCGTAGAAACTGCTTTCTGATCTAACTAGTGTCTTAGACTCCTTTGGTCTGTTTTAATGACAAACTCATTACCTGTTAAGTAATGCTTCCACTTGGTTATAGCCATCACTATTGCTAGTAGCTCTCTCTTGTAGACGGATCTAATCGATGCCTGGCTGAGGAAAGCGATGGGTCTTTTGTCCTGAAAAAGCAGAACCCCTATCTCAGTACATGAGGCATTAGTCTCTACTGTAAACTCCTTCTGGAAATCGGGTAGTACTAGCACAGGCAGCTGAGTGACGACCTCTTTTAGCTTGTTGAAAGCTTGAGTCGCCTTGTCCTCCCATTTAAAGCCATCTTTCTTCAAGAGATCTATGAGGGGTCTTGCTATGAGCCCATAACTCTTGACAAACATTTTGTAGTAGCCAGTTAAACCCAAAAACCCTCTTAGTTCTGTAACAGATTTTGGCTGAGGCTAATTAACCATAACTTCTATCTTCTCAGGATCCGCCTCCATTCCTTGTGATGATATAATGTGTCCCAAAAACGCTATCTTGCTACTCCCAAATACACATTTCTTAGCATTCACGAAAAACTTGTGTAACTGTAGTAGTTGTAGAACTATCTCAAGATGCTTCACGTGAATCTCCATGTCCTAACTGTAAATCAAGATGTCATCGAAGAACACCAGCATGAATTTCCTTAAATAGGGTCGAAACAAATCATTCATGATGCTCTGAAATGTTGAGGGAGCACTAGTTAGCTCGAAGGGCATAACCAAAAATTTGCAATGGCCTTGGTGGGTTTTAAAGGCTGTCTTCTCAACGTCACTTGCTTTCATACGTATATGGTGATATCTCGACTTTAAATCTAGATTGGAGAACACATCAACACCTTTAAATTCATCGAGAATCTCCTCTTTAACCGGAATAGGGTACCTATCTGGTATAGTGACCTTGTTAAGAGCCCTGTAATCCACTAAAAAGCGCCAACCACCATCTTTCTTCTTTACCAGCAACACTGGACTTGAATATGGACTGATACTCGGGCAGATGATCTGTGAATCAAGCATCTCCTTGACCAACTTCTCAATCTCATTTTTATGTCTAAATGAGTGCCTATAGGGTCGGAGGTTAATAGGAGAAGTACCCTCTTGCACAGTTATAGCGTGTTCTCTGTTTCTAGCGGGTGGTAATTGGTTTGGCATTTGAAACACAGACTCATAACTTTCCATGACTGTCTTCATAGCATGCACAACGGTCGACAAGTCTTGTGGTTCATTGTGATCAAACAGAACGGATAATTCCAGAAAGTAAGCCACACCAGTGTATCTTATGACTCTCTCCATGAACCTGAATGACACTTGTTCTCTACACATTTCAGGGTCGCCATGTATAGTCACCCAAGTATTACCAATATGCCAACTAAGTCTGAGCTTTCCCCAGTTAGCCCTCCTGTCACCTAGCCTTGCCAACCTAGAGAATCCTAGGACCACGTCAAGATCACCTAAATCAAACAACAAGAAATCTTCAATGAATTCTATTCCTTGAATCTCTATTGGTGCATCGGCTATCTTTCCACTACTTCTTATCACGTTTCCCCCACCAACTTTGACTCCAAATCCCCTAGTCTCTATAATGCGCCAATCTTCAGCCTGACCAATCTCTCATTAACAAAGCAGCTGGTAGCACCAGAATCAATGAGCACCACTACACTGGTACTTCCGATATAGTCTCTGATCTTCATCGATTTACCTCTGGAAAGATCAGACAAGGAACCCAAAGAGAGTATATGTAACTCTTCATCTGCTTCACCTTCTTCTGGTGTTAAGGGCTCTGCTAGCTCTTCAATGAGGGGACTCTCTTCCTTTTCTTCAATAACATTCAGACTCTTCAGTCTAGATGCCTACACCTATGACTAGGGAACCATTTGTCTTCACAATAACGGCAAGGATTGGAGTTCCTTACCTCTCCAATGTTCGTAATACCACTCCCTGAAGTAGGGTTAGTATCCTTATAGGGTTCCATAGGACTCTTTGACAACACCTTGTCATAAGCCCTCACAGTAGTTTAAGGTTGTGTGGTTGCAGTAGAAGGTCGGTTTTGTTGACGGACTTGATAGCTAGTGTTGTCTCTGTCCTGAGATTCAATCATTCGTGTTATCTCTACAATGTCCATGAGGTCTACTGGTCTGTATCTCACTACTTGATCTTTTAAGTGTTTCCTCAACCCATTCAGAAAAGCAGATTCAAGTAAATCTGCAGTCACATGAGGTAACTCAACAATGAGCTCTTCAAACCTGCCTCTGTACTCATTAACAGTACTCGTCTGCCGGATATTTAGCAAATGATCCATAGTAGAACTTCTCGTACTTGGCCTAAACCTAACCTTAAACTTATCCTGAAAATCCTTCCAAGAGTATATCTTTTCCCTATCGTTAGAACATCTCCACCAAGTTATTGAATCTCCAGTTAAAGAAGAGATTACCTTTGCAAGTTTTTCCTCTTCACGAACGTTGTGGGTTTAAAAACACTGCTCGAATCTGAATAACCAGTCATCTGGGTTACCACCTTCATAGTTAGATAACTCCAAGTTGGTAACTGTCAAATCTGCTCTTGGGGGTAGTTGCGGATACACTTGTTCTGGAGGTGGGGTGTTAAAGTGCATGTGTTGTGGCCTAGACTGTGTTACCGGTGTAGGACAAGGGCGCAAGATGTCTCTGTTCTGTCTCTCAGCGATGGGTAGCGGCGTTCCTGGAAACTAAGGAGCAGGACAGGGGCTTAAGAAGGAGAGAGGTGTTGACTCTCTTCCATCTCTTGTTTGACCATAGATCTGAAATCTCAGGAGCTGTTGAACCCTTTCTCTAATCACAGTCATCTCTTTCTCTTGGTTGGTAACGCGAACTTTGAGGGGTAGAGTAGGCGAAGGAATCTCAACGGGAGGAGGTGAACTGAACTTAGTCCTGGCGATTCAGAACCTTGACTCGGGACCAACGGCCTTTGGATCTTCTGGAGCCATTGTTAGCTCTCAAGGAAAGCACCAATGTTAAGCTTGGGAGCTTAACCAAACTGAAACTTAAGAAATAAGAGAGGGAAATAGAGAAATGCGCCGGAAACGGCGGAGAGTAAGATGAGAGAAGAAGTTTATATTGATTGTAAATGTTTTTGGTAAAGTAACGCTAAAGGGAAACTTTCCTTTAAATAGCAAACCCCCACTAAAACCCTTAAATGTAAGACCCCTTACAAGTTCAAAACGCAACACTTTGTGATGTGAGACTTATTAGAATAGAAGCAAACACTCTACCTCATTCAGAGACTTACTGAGACTTAGCCACTTTTATATAACACCTTTCTGAAGAAGTTCTCTAACTTTCTTGCCTTTCTTTCGCATGTCCTTAGTCTTCTTCTCACACAAGCCAGAGGCACCCTGAGCCTATCACATTGTTGTACAGTTAAACAAGCTAACTGGGTTTAAAAAGTACAAAATCTCAGATATTATCGTTTTTGATCGGCAGAGAAAAGCCACCGTTGAAACAGAGGATTCTTTCTTCGAGATGGTATCGATTTAAGAAGGAGAAAATTACAATAAAGCTTTCTACGAGATGGTATCGATTTAAGAAGGAGAAAATTACAATAAAGCTCAGTTATATAAGGAGTTAGAAACCCTAGCTACTTGTGGATGGTTTGAGAAAGTTGATTTCGAAGGGAAGACAAAGCCTGACGGAACCCTAGTTGTTACAATCTCTTTTGCAGAGAGCATTTGACAAGCCATAGAGAGATTCCAATGCATAAATGTAGGGTTAATTGCACAACCTAAACCGGTAAAGATTGATTCAGTCATGACAGAAAAAAAGATGATTGAGTACTTGGGAAGTCAGGAGAAGGAATACAAGCAGAGGATTGAGAAGGCTAGGCCTTGTTTGCTTTCGGGATCGATTCAGCGAGAGGCAATGCATATGCTAAGAGATCAAGGAGTTTAAGTGCGAGGCTTTTGCATAAGGTTAAGGAACGAGTTCTTAAATGGTACCCAGACCAAGGGTATAGTTTTGCTAATGTTGTGAGTTTTGGTAACTTGAACAGTAAGGAACTTATTTTTGAAGTTATGGAAGGAGACATAACTCAGTTGGTTATTCAGTTTCAAGATAAGCTTGGTAATGTAGCTGAAGGTAACACACAAATTCTTGTCGTGCGCATACAAATTCCAAGACATGTAATGTCTCTTGAGAGCTCAAGGTATCTTGAGTTGAAATCAAGAACTTGCTTTAGAGGATTCAGATGAGAGATGTAACTTTTGAAAAGAATATATGTTTTGTTGGTTAACAGTTACGTCCAGGTCATGTGCTCAACATAAAAGTTGTGCACGAAGCTGTTAGGAACATTCACTCTTTAGGCTTGTTCTCAAATATCGAGATCATGCCAATTCCAAATGAGAAAAGGGAAGGAGGTGTAATTGTTGAGGTCAAGCTTCAAGAGACAGATCAAAAATCAGTAGAAGGTAGTGCAGATCGGAGTATTGTTCCTGATCCCGGAGGATATCCTTCATTGGTTTGTGTTGTTGTATATGTTCATTGTCTACTAAACTTGGAACTTTTAAAATTTTTAATTTCCACTGAATTTTCTATATGTCTATAGTTTATCTTGCGTTTTTAGGCTTCTTCTCAGCCAAGCGGGACTATTTCTTTCGAACATCCAAACATCAAGGGTCTTAATCGATCTCTTATAGGTTCAATAGCCACTAGTAACTTCTTGAATCCTGAGGTACACTTAGTTTTTATATGCTTCTTATACATATCTCTTTCAAATTGTGGTCTGATAACTTCCATATATAACTTGGTTTTTCCCGCAGGATGATCTTTCGTTTAAGCTTGAGTATGTACATCCATATCTAGACGGTGTTTCCAATCCTAGAAACCGTACCTTCAAAACAAGCATCTTCAACAGTAGTAAACTTAGCTCAGTACTCACTGGAGGACCTGGATTTGAGGAAGCAGTGGCACCAATCTTGATGGATCGAGCTGGTGTGAAAGCACTATAACTGAGGTAATTACTAAGTCCCTCATGATTAACTTTTTTTCTTCTCCCACAAGCATCTAAACAATCTAGGTTGTTTGTTTTACGCACATGACTTCACACGTCAGAGTAAATTAACATATGGAGTTGTGTTGGAAGAGATAACAACTAGAGATGAAAACGGGAAATCTCTTCAAAAAGTAAGGTTTTATTACCTAATGGAGCAATCAATGTTAATGGATCTCCAACAACTCTCAGTGGTATGGGCATCGATCGTGTAGCATTTCTACAAGGTAACATAACACAAGACAACACTAAGTTTGTGAATGGAGCTATTGTTGGAGAGAGGAAGATCATCCAGGTGGATCAATGCTTAGGTATAGGAAGCAATTCTCCACTCTTCAACCGCCACCAACTAACCTTAAAAAAATTCATTCCTCTGAGGCAATTAGAAGAAGGTCCCGGTAAACCGCAACCACCAGGTCTAGTTTTCCATGCTATGATGTGTAGGTGATCTACCAGGCTATGATGCTTTTTCTCTTGGAGGTCCTAACTATGTTCGCTACACTAAGGGAGAGCTTGGTGCAGCTAGAAACATTGTCGAGCTAAGTATGATTCCTAAACTTATTCAAATCGTTTTAAAACTAATTTTCATAGTGACTTTTGGTGTTAAAATTGTAGAGGTTGGTGCTGAGCTTAGAGTAAATGTGAAGAATACACAAGGGTATGCATTTGCTGAGCATGGAAACGATTTGGGAAGCTCAAAGGATATGAAAGGGAATCCGACCGCGGCTTTCAGAAGAGAGGGACATGGTTCATCTTATGGTGTGGGTATGAAACTTGGTTAAATACGAGCTGAATATGATGTAGATCACAATTGTGGAACTGGTGCTTTGTCTCTTCAGTTCGGAGAGAGATATTAAGGATTAAGTTGATGTATTGCAAAAGAATTGGCCTCTTTTTTTTTATAGTTTTGTGACTCTTAACATATACATTAGTTTATAAACTCAATACTCTTCCTTATAGATAATTGGTTATGTAAATTATTTGATTGTGGTTATTATTCATGCAAGATTTGTTATTTGTTTATTTTTGTTGGCGACTCGTCTCTGCTAATTACCACACAAATTTGAGAATTGATCATAAAGAAATAGACTTTTACTATGTAACTTGTTCGTCTATATACATATCATGTAATACTATTTTTGAACTGTAAAATAGATAGAAGCTGCAATATTTTATGTTTGATTAGTTAGAATCAAATTTGGATCTTTAAAACCAAAATAAATTGACAAATTTCTTCTACTAGAGACTTTCACTAATCAACAAACCTTATTTAAAAAAAAAATAAAGAAAAAATAGAACACTCAAAACATAACGAGCATTAACTAGTTTGGGACACGCATTGAGCCCAAGATGGCTACAATCTTGCTTTCAGGAAACCTATGCAAGAGAAAGCGATAAGGCCTGAGCTTATTCACCAAACTGTAAAATAGATCAGCAGTGAGAATGTCATTTGTTAATTCCAGTAATTTGCACACCACAAAATTCCCGTTCTCGCTCCTCGCCAACCTTATCAACATCTCTGTCTTGCACGCTAAAAGATCCAGAACAATTGTTGCCATTGGTATGTCCCTCACCTCCAAAAGTCGCTCCACGATGTAGCTTCCATACTTTTTAAACGAGAGCTCAACGCAGTAGCCACATAGTTTATCAGCAATGTTACCCGTGCAACGGGAGTCATGTAGTTTAAGCACGTGTTGGACCACAAAGTTGCCATAAGCATCGTTGCTTAGCAAAAGAGCGTTGTTTGAGACTATGTCCATGAGCTCGTCTCTATAGTAAGGATCGTCCAACTCTTTTATGATTTCGTTGAGCGCAATGCAACCATACTGGTCACGCGCCAGGAAAAGCGCGTATCGAAGAATGTGATCATACATCAACTCTCTCTTGTCCTGTTTAAAAATTCTCATCCCCTGTATCGCCACGTAGGAGGCGTATTTGTCGATCATGACATGGATGAAGAGGCGCATGATAGCCACAAAGAAGAAGACGTCCATGTCATCTGACATCCTCATGAGTTTCTGTAGGCTTTTGGAACCGTTCTTGTTTCTTGTGATGACCATGAAGTAATCGGAGTCAGACGTCAAAAAAGATGCCATCCACAAGCATTCCCGTGTCTAATACTGAGATGTCGTCTTTCAAATCTTCGCTTCCAGTCATGAAGTTGAACATCCTTTGCAAATCCATCTCCGTTGTACGGATGTGGAAGTAGGAATAGCCGCCACGTGAAGGAGGAGGAGGAATTGCCAAAGGCTCCTCATTCAGGATTTCGTGTAAAGCGTTGAACATTGTCGACATTGATAAGCGATTGATGTTTGTCATTGTGTTACGTCGATCTACAGAATTACTCTCAAAAGTTAGAAGAAGATTTTTGTTGTGTGATTTTGGAGAATGCGAGAGATAGTGTTGTTGTATCGTTATGATGCGTATATATAATACTAGAGGTTTTCGTTTCCTAGTAGTTAGTTATTACTTTCCCCAAAAAGAATTGGAAATTTTATCTAGTAATATCGCTAGAGGATTTTTAATCAAATATAAAAATCTATATCGCTAGTTTCCTTTTTACTTTATTTTCTAACTAACTAATAATATCCAAATATTACCACGATGTTTCCTTTTTCTTCTTTTATGTCTATAAACTATTGTTTAATTTGCCACGATGTTATCGATTTAGATTTGGTTTCTTTATTCACATCTAAATACTTTTAAAAAAAAATTGATAGTGACACACAATACTCATATTAGTTAATGTGTATATTTTAGTTAGTGTAAGACAATTTTAACTGTAATTCCATGAGATAATTAAGTGTGAACAAATTTCATTAAAACCACAAAAAAATATATCACAATATACTGAAAAACAAAGAAGAGTCATTCCTCACTAAAGGACACATTCCCAACTTATTTCTCTACGAACAAAAGCAATATGAACATGAGACCAAACCAAAACCCACCACTTTGTAGTATAATAGCACCATCATATAACTCAACAGCTGACAACTCTCGTGAACTCAAAACGGCGTCTGTGTTTTCTTGTGCGTTTTAGTTTCTTGGGACGTTAAGTCTTGCTCGGAAATCTTCTTCCATGAGAGAAAGTCCTTCTTTTAGCTTCACCTTTGGCTCCCAGCCCAACACTTCTTTGGCCTTACTAATGTCTGGTTTCCTCTGTCTTGGATCATCCGGTGTGTTCTCTATAGAGAATGATGATTCTTATTATTCATAGTAATGGGAAGTACATATATATATATATACAGACTAAGAAGTGATTAGAGTAAAACTAATTTCATAAACACCCTTAATTAAGTGTTAACATATATATATATATATATATATATATATACTCTTATACACCCCTTCAAGATGGAGGTACTTGAATAACACCAATCTTGCGACATGCATGTTGGAAACGTGTTCTCGGTAGTGGTTTGGTTAGAGTATCCGCCAATTGAACGTTGGTAGAGACATGAAAGATCTGTAGCAAGCCATCTTGGATTTGATTTCGTACAAAGTGATAATCGAGAGCATTGTGTTTCATCTGGGAATAGAAACTCGGGTTCACACAAAGATATGTTGCTCCAATATTATCACAATTGATAACCGGAGCTATTGGCAACGGAATTTTGAGTTCATAGAGTAAAGAACAAAGCCATCGTACCTCCGCAGCACAATTGGCAACAGCTCAATATTCTGACTCGAATGAAGATCTTGCAACACCTCGTTGTTTGCGTGAGGACCAAGAAATCGGGTTAGAGCCAAGATAGATGATATACCCATTTATGGAGATATTATCATTCGTGTCACATGTCCAATCTGCATCTAAAAATGCATGAAGAGTCATGGGAGAGGAGGCATGTAAAAATATACTCTGTGTGATTGTGCCAGCTAGATATCGGAGTACTCGTTTCGCGGCCTGCAAGAGTTCATGTGTTGGCTTATGGACAAACTGTGATAATTTATTGACAGCGAAGGAGATATCAGTGCGTGTGAAGGAGATATATTGGAGGCTGCCGACAATAGAACGATATTGGGAAGCGTTAGGGAGAGGATCACCACTGTCAAGTATGAGTTGAGGTGAGGTTGGTAATGGCGTAGTGACTGGTTTGGCGTCAAGCATATTGTGCTTAATAAGAAGATTTGTGATGTATTTTTGCTGCATAAGATGAAGACCTTTGGCAATTTGGTTTACCTCGATTCCAAGAAAGGAATGGAGATCCGACAGATCTTTGATCGAGAAGCGTTCTACAAACGAGGAAAAAAATTTGTTGACCACAACGTTGTTGTTCCTAGTGACAATAATGTCGTCAACGTACAATAAGACATATGTGATGTTATGTCCTGAGGTGTGTATGAACAACGACGTATTTGCCACAGAGTTGACAAAGCCAGAACATAGTAAATATTGTTTCAAAGTCGTATACCATGCCCTTTGTGCTTGTTTAAGCCCATATATTGGTTTCTTCAATCGGCAAACGTATGAGGGCCTATCAATGTCAATAAACCCAGGTGGTTGTGACATATATACTTCTTCGGTGAGTTTGCCTTGGAGAAAAGCATTGTTGACATCCAACTGTTTAAGTTGCCATGCTTTTGCAGTTGCGACATCGAGAACAAGACGGATGGTTGTGGACTTAATTACCGGACTGAATGTTTCAGCATAGTCTTTCCAGTATTGTTGGTGGAAACCTTGGCAACAAGGCGCACTTTATATCTCTCCAAGACGCCATTGGAGAAATATTTTGTCGTGAAGACACATTTACATCCAACGATGTTTTGTGTAGAGGCTGGAGGTACCAAATCCCATGTTTGGTGTATTGTTAGAGCATCAAATTCGGATGAGCACCCACGACTCCAGTTTTGGTCTTTGAGAGCTTGCTTGATTGTTGTAGGTTCCTTCGATGGTGGACCTGAAACAATGAGATTAAATTTTTGGATTGGTTTGGTTATGTTATTTTTGGCTCAAGTTTTCATGTTGGGGACATTTTCTGAAGGTTGATCGTTTTGGTTATGTGATTGATGAGACACGACTTGGTGTGATGTTGTTGCATCTGTTGGTGGTTGTGGCTGAGTTATGACTCGTAACTCATGTTGGGGTGGAACATTGGGCTCAATACGTGGAGGAATTTGCTGGATTGTGGGTGTCAATCCATTTTTATGTGGAGTAGTGGGCTAAGAGGTAGATGAGGAAGAAGAGTTTTTAGAGGAAGAAGACGATAACTAAGTATTCGGCGACGGAGAGAGGTGAAGGTCAGAGCGTGAGGGTCCCGTTGAGCTGGCCGGAGTTTGAGAGCTGAGCGACAGTGATGTCTCTCTGATTTGTCGTGAAGAAGACGAGGTGAGCATTTCTTCTCTGTTTTGATTCGGGCTTGTGTTGATGTGGGCTAGGAGCTGTTTTCGGGCCGGATTTAACTGAGAAGTGGTTGTTGGGCCTGTTTGAGTTGGGCCCAAATTTTCTAAGATTTGGTTGTCTTCTTCATTTCGCGAGGAAGACGAAGGTGACGACGAGGAAGCAGCTCACGACGGGGTTTCAGCTTACGACGGTGGCAATGTAACCGGTGTGTGGCCAATTGGTATTTCAGGTTGTATAGGTGAGACGACAGGTGCTGATGGAGATTCAGAATTGACGGTTTCTTCTTGCACCATGAGGTGTAGCGTTGGACAGACTGGAAACATTTTTTCATCGAATTGAACATGTCGTGATGCATACATATATCTTGTTGCTTGATCATAACAAAAGTATGCACTTTGAGATGTCGAGTAACCAAGGAAAACACACCGTTGAGACAGAGCTTGAAGCTTTTTACTTGTATACGGTTGTAATCAAGGGAAACAGAGGCAGCCAAACACTCTAAGCTTCCCATAATTTGGTGTTGTCCCAAATAGCTTCTCAAATAGTGATTGCATAGAGAGGACTGATGTAGGCATGCGATTGATGAAATATATCGTAGTTGCAAAAGCATAGGGCCAAAAGGCGAGAGGATCAGAAGCCGTTGACATAAGTGTAAGGCATGTCTCGACGATATGCATATGTTTGCGTTTAGCGAGGCTGTTGTGTTCCGGGGTGTGTGGCAGTGAGGTAAGATGTGAGATGCCTTGAGCTGTGAGGAAGCTACGAAGTGCGATATATTCACCTCCATTGTCTTAGAACAAGGTACCAATTCGGCATTGGAATCGGTTTTCAACGAGGTTTTTGAATACAATAAAAACCTCTTTGACATCAGACTTGCGTTGCAGAGGATATAACCAAGAGTAACGAGTGAAATGATCTATGAGGACAAAGTAATTGTTTGGTGATGTCCAAACATCGGTACATATATATTCAAGAGGTCGTGTGGAGGCAATGAAGGTTTTAGTAAAAGGTAATTTATGGCTTTTATTAATAGAGCATTCGGAACAAGATAAAAGTTTTTGTGAAGAAGAAGAAACGAGTAGAGAAAACTGAGAAATTATTGAATGCAAAACAGAAGAAGGATGTCCCAATCTTGAATGCCAAGATGTGAGAGTTGGTTTTGGACCAACAGACGACACCATCGCAACAGCTTGAGGAGATGACATCGGTCATTCGTACAGTTCATTTTTAGTTCTCCATTGGAGTAATGGGACCTCGTACTGAGATCTTTCACCTGAAATGAAGCTGGAAAAAATTCAACAGAGACTTGATTAGTGTTGCAAAGGCGATATACAGATATAAGATTCATCTGTATATTAAGCACACACAATATTTTATCAAAAAGTAAAGATCAAATTTGATTAGAAATGAGAGTGGAACTCGTATGAGAGATGGTCATGTTCGACCCATCCGCAATCATGACATCATCACCACCATTGTATGGCTGGTGAAGAGCTAAGTTGTTGAGATCAGATGTTAGATGGTGTGTTGCACTTGAGTCAAGGAGCCACGGGTTGGTCGCGTAAGATGAACCAACTGCGAGATTGGCACGTGGTTGCGAGGGCTTGAACGGATTGGTAAGAGACAGAGACGACATGGACTGAAGTGATTGAGTTGGGGGCATCGCCTAGCATTGTGGCTTCAAAACTGACATTTGCCTAAGAACGGCTTCGATACACGGGTGTCAGAACGACTGTTGTTTTGGGACTGAGATGGTTGCCAGTTGGAGTTGTTGTTGTTGTTAGAGCGTCATCCATTGTTGTTGTAGCGGTTGTTATTGTTGTTGTGTTAACATGAGCAGAGACTGGAAAATTGGTTGGTTGTGTAGCAACAGTGAGGAGTCTCCCTTCATGATTCAGTAATCTCTCATGAACTTCTGTAACTGATGATCTCTGCCTTCAATTTGATCAATCACAGTCTTGTATTCTTCTAGCAGCCCGATAAAGATCTTCTCAATGATATTTTCATGGTATGCAGGTCTGCTAAGTAAGGCCATCTCATCCTATCGTATCGTGAGACCATTCATGTACTCATCAATTGTTTTTGTTCCCTTTGTCCAGCTTGTGATTTGCCTTCTAATCTGTTGGAGATGGATGCGACTCGGTTTCGCATAAGTGTCAGAGAGCTTGGTCTAGATCTCATTGGCGGTGGTCGTGCGTGACACCAAGGGTTGGAGATTTGTTGAGATTTCTCCAATGAGATTAGAGTAGATCAGCTTGTCTTGGCTTTTATACTTGGTGAACTGCAGATTCTCTGATATAACACCATTTGATGTAATCGTGGGTGGAGGGATGTTGATCGATCCGTCGAGGTGACCATCAAGGCCATGTCCGTCAAGGTGGGCGTGAACTTGTAAGCTCCACATGAGGTAGTTGTTGCTTATGAGCGTTGAGACATTCATCATGTTGATTAAGAACTATGTTTGAATTAAGAGGGATAGCATCGTTTTGAGCAGCCATGGCGAGAGGTGTGAAGATGGCGGCCTTGAAAAAAAAAATAGGTTTTGTTAGGAGCGTTTATGCTCTGATACCATATAGAGAATAGTAATTCTTATTATTCATAGTAATGGAAAGTACACATATATATACAGAGACTAAGAAGTGATTAAGGTAAAACTAATTACATAAACACTCTTAACTAAGTGTTAACATATATATATATATATATATGTATATATATACTTTTATATTCTCCACCATCTTTATCTCTATGCTTGGTTTAATAAGCTGTGTTTAATACAAATAGAACACACATTATAAGGAACGAAAACATGAACTAAATGCAGGATTTATCACAGCATTTAGAGTAAACCGATAAAAAGACACTAAAAGAAAAAATAACCGTCAATGTGAATAGAAAGTTACGATGGAACGACACTAGCGAAAAAAAAAAATTATTAATATATTAACGAAAAGTTGCGATAAAAAAGATACTACCAAAATAAATAACCGTCAATCTTAAAATGACAAAAATACAAACGAGAAATTGCGATAAAAATGTACTAACGAAAAAGTACAATGTTAGCGAAAAGTTACGATGAAAAGACATAAAAAAAAAAAAGTAACTATCAACATTTTAAATGTTGCGATAAAAAAATACAACTCTTCAGAAATGAAAAAGACATTTTGTTTTTGGATTTATCATGAAATAATTAAATAATATGTGGTAAAGAACAAAAATTTAGTAATTACTTAAGAAGAAGAACGACACAAGTTATGTTGTTTTGGGGATTAAGGGATTGAGTTTTCGATTTGGGGATTTTGTTTTGTTTCGTTTAGTACAAAACGACGCCGTTTTCGGTTTTAACAGAATTCATTAACGTCTGCTAACGGGGTTAATCGGATCTATTAATGCAAGTTAACGTTTCGTGATTTTGGCCAGGTTAACGTTTTGTTTTTGTTAAAATGGCTGGTCAACGTTTTTATCATGTTTAATTTGACCGACTTTAGAATTTACGTATTGATTGGCTACTTTTTGAATGTTCAGTATAAAACAACATTTTTCCCAAACTTATATCACATTTTTCATTTAATTTTTGCCTTATTTTGTTAAGGATTCATGATAAAAAAAATCTTCCATGTGCCCCCAATGGACTTGCTCGCCTAGTTTTCAAGTGAAAACCCACATAAAAATATGGAGTAACTGAACCAGATCCAAAATGTTATGTTCAGCCCACATAAGTTACTAAAGTAGTAGCTGTAAGAAGCCCAGCAGCCCAATTGTAGAATCAGTAGCAGATGTGGAGCTGTAAGTTGGAGAGTTTTCATTTCAATGTGCCAATTCACAGCTTTGAAGAGCCATCATCTGCTGTTAGAAATGATTTTCAAATTCTATGCGTAAAATTATTATTTTTTACACAAAATAATTGTGAATGACCGGGTTCAAAGCATATCCCTCCGCATTTAAAACAAAATTATATGAACTATCAAGTAAAAAAACAAAATCATTTCTCTTAAAGTCTTAATATAAAATGAAATGTGAAAGTTTAGGATAGTTGAAAGAGAAAAATGGTGTTTCATATTTGAAGGAAATTTAATTAACTTAAAATTCAAGTATAAACATGTCATATATAGTGTTTCTTATAAATACTTTATGAATAATCAACATAAAGTTATAAATCTCTTTTTTCGTTTTTTACCATGTATTCTTCTTTCTAATTCCGTATAGTATAGATAAATACCCATAAGTATAAACAAACATGTTAACGATGGTATATATATATATATATATATATATATATATATATAAAAGAATTTACATATTAGAGAGATGTCCAAACTTTTGAAATAATTAACAATTATTACTACTCGTTAAACAATAATAATATTTACTATTTTTTTTTTTGAAATTAAGTGTTGCTGTATATCCTAAATTTTATTTTAAAATGTTTCGTTTTACATTTTCAATATAAAAACAGTTTTTTTTAATTGATTAGTTATTACAAAAAAATTTTTAATTGTTTAAACAATTTCTACTTACAAATATTGTTGATTAATGTTTTGTTAAACTTGATTTTAGTTTTTTATAAATTAAAAAATTACGAGTCCTTATCTAATATATATATATATATATAATAATTTACATAGTAGAGAGATGTCCGACCTTTTTGAAATAAATAACATTTATTACTACTCTTTAAACAGTAACAATATTTACTATTTTTTGCTTTAAATTAAGTGTCTTTGTATATCCTAAATTTTATTTTAAAATGTTTCGATTTACATTTTCAATATAAAAACAGTTTTTTTATTAGTAATGTTTTATTAAACTATATTAATAAAAACGAAACATAAAATTTATGTCTTTTATTAATTTGTGTGTCATAACCACAATTAGTACTTCCTTTGGTTTTAAGCATTACATGTAGCTAAATTTTTGTTCGGATAGAATTGTTTTAAGAAAATAATTTACCCTAGGTAAGATTTTATATAGTACCCGATACAAGTGGACCAAACTCCAATGTATATTTTATTTGATTATTGTGTGTGTATATATTTATGTTGTAAAAATCCAACACTATCTATCTTTTCACATTCGTCACATCCCCACTAGAGAAAGAAAGAGATATTTGTCTCTCTCTCTCTCTCGTTTTCGCTTTCATATTGAGTTTGACTCTTCGCCAGCCACCGCCTCCTCTCTATCTCTCTCCATCAATGGCGACACCATACCTCTCCCTTCAACCTCTTTAAGTAAAAAAAAAAAAAACTTTTTGCTTTCTCTTTCTCCTCTCCCATACACTTCATTTCTCAAAACCCTAGATTCACCAAAATAAACCCTTCTCTTCTTCTTCTTGTCTTTATGTTCTTGTTTCTTTCATGTCCACATGGATTCTTGTAACAGTGGAAGCTTACAATCTTCGAGCGATGATCACGAGTCTTCATCAACTGGTGCTCCACAAGATCACTCCTCTTTCTTCCTCCCACCCTTCCAACCACCACCGTCTTCCTCCACCTACTACGGTGACCCAACAACCCTCTCTTCCTCCTCCTCCTCCTCCGCTACTTATCTAAACTTTGTCAACAATCTCATCTCCGACGACATTCTTAACCAAACTCATCTCCTCCCTCCTCAACCTCCACCACCTCCTCCTCCTCCTCCTCCCTCTTCTTCCCGAAACCCTAGAAAACGAACAAGAGCTTCAAGAAGAGCTCCTACAACTGTTCTCACCACCGACACTTCTAACTTCAGAGCTATGGTTCAAGAATTCACCGGCGTCCCTGCCTCTCCTTTCTCTCACCCTTTCTCCTCCACTACTCGCCGCTTCGATATTTTCCGATCTCCTTCCGATCCTCTTACTTATAACCCTTTTCGTCCTATCCCTCAAAAACCTTTGAATCCTTCAACATCTTCTTTACTCAACCTTCATCACCACACAACTACTTCCATGACGTTTCCTGATCTACCTCTCCCTCAAACTCACCAAGTTTCTACGTTCCAGTCTCTTTTATCTCATCAACATCATCATCAACCAACACTCTCCTCTCTTCACGACCTTGACTCGATGAATCTTGGAGCATTACAACAAAATCACCATCCTACGGCTGATGATGACAACCACCAGCTAATGATGAGGCAGTTCTCGGAGTTTGATCGCCGGACAGAAAAGCCACCGGAGATTCATAATAACATTTCCTCTTCTTCTTCAGCTCCGATCAAAGGCTCTTCAGGTACTACTACTACTACAACAACAACAGTTGATCCCTGGATTTGCCCTACAGATTCCAATAATTAAATATCATATTACATTATTTTTTAATAATTGAAACCTTATCTTAAAATCAGATTGTAGTCACTGAGATTGAATTATCATAATTTTTTTTACGAATGATATATTCCGTCGAAATATTTATTCTCATATCTAGTGATTATACTCTGTCTACACGTTACGATGACCCATAATGGGGTATATGATTCTCTCCACATGTTGTAAGTACTGTATGTAATATAATGTATCTATGTATATGTTTTTACGTTACAAATTTGGCTCTTAGGTCTTGAAGAGAATCTAATTCGGATTTGGTTCGTTGGTCTACAAGGACAGTTCACACGTGTAATGTGTTTTGTTCCATCGTTACTTTGACATATCTTCCCTCTATATATTATAGGTTTTGTAGTCTAATTAATGTCCCGGCAACTTTTTTTTAACTACTCTCCATCCCTGTCTGTACGAAATAAAAAGCTAGGTCTTAGTATTTGTCCCTTTCTTTTTCAATGTAGTTTTTTTTTTCTATTTTTGTTAAAATGTTTTCGACGTAGTTAGCTAGAGCCTAGAGATTCAAAATTACTCACATACATGTTTTTCTCTTACAATGTGTATATATATATATATATATATATATATATATATAAAAATATATGTTACATATGAAACTAACTACAAAATGAGATGTTTTCGTGAAATAATCAAATTATTTTTGTTTGATTCATTTCAACGTTGAGAGTTGTGTCCCATATTAAGTATCGCCTTAATAACAGATTAGTAGTTTAGTACTGCCAAAACATTTACGGACATTGTATAGTGAAGCTAGGACGTTCGAAATGGATTTCAATTTTTTTTTTTTTTTTGTTATATATATAATTTTTGGATTGTCAGATTATGGATAACAGTTTTAACTAAAATATAATCTAAATTAAATAACTAAAGTTTAACATTGTTTTATTTCCAAGCCCGGATTTAGTTTTCTTTTTTTAAGATATAGGAAAAATAAATTCATTTTTAACGATATTAAAGTATAGTTTAGTTTTTTGGATTTGATTATTTGAGTTCAATATTCAGATTGTCCGAATTGAATTCATCTTCTACTATCTATATATGTATCTCCGAAGACCTGTAAATTATGATGTTTTGTAAAAAGAATGTGATGGATGTTTTCATTAACGTTACTTGATTTTTCTTCAATCGCTAGATTAAACACTAATATTCTTGTAACTATTTAAGTTTGAATATTCTGCGATAGATAATTTACTATTTACTCTCGGTCGGGTTACGTTACTACTCCTTAAACATTACTATAGCTTCCGTAGAAGGCACGAGGTTGTGCCATATACAAAAATTAAAAGTAAACATTTCGGCTTATCAGAATAAATATATATGTATATAATAAACAAACGCATCGAAATTTATTTACCGAAATAGTAATGTGTAACATCTTTAACATAAAAAAAAAAGAATGTGTAACATTTGTAAATTTCCGGAATTCAATCAATTTTAAAATAAGAGTTCCTAAAAAACAAAGAAGAAAAGATAAGAGTTCTTCACCAGTTCAACAAAAAAAAAAGGTGATCTTACCAATGACATGCCAAAATAAGTCAACTTAACATATCTCTTTCCCTAGAAAGTTTGAATTTTACACAATTTAATAACCAAAATTTTGGTGTTGCATCAGATTTAGATTTTTCTAGACATGTAACAAAAATATTAACATATTAAATCTACTTTAGCACCCATTTGATCACATATCAAAAGTCAAACCTATTAAAAAAAGTGGTGTTTAAGTTAAAATAATAGTGTATCATCTCGGTGTAATTCATTAGGTAATTTGTCCCTTTCTGTTACAAATTTTACCTTCTCTCTTATACATAATTAAATATATAAAACTAAAACGCTTAAGAGAAACCAACTAATGATTTATAGCTTCTTCTTTTTTTGTTCAAAGATGATTTATAGCTTGTATCTCAGATACTCGTTGTCTTTGAGGCTTTGTGGCTGATATGAGAAATCACCTCCAGAATATGTTGAAAAGTATATTTCTTTTTCATTCAAATTAAACGTACATAGCATCCAGCTCTAGTGTTCATATTACTACAAAAAAAAAAAAAAAGCTCTAGTGTTCATATTCTAGTTCTTTACCACATTTGGACAGTACGTATCAAGTCAGCATAAGTTTTAAGATCTTTCTTCTTCTTGAAATTATATGTGAGAAACTTAAACTTTTTTTTTTTTGGTTATGGGTACTTTCTTTCTAATATTAAGCAGTAGCTGAATAAATTTAAAGGTAGAAAGTTCATTGCATATATTTTACTAACATCTCGTGAAGCAAATCTTATAAAAATTTGATTGCCTTTTGAGGATTAGGATGCTGGTAAGTCATTCCACACGGTGTGTTTCTTTGTTTTAAGTGATGATATGTTAGGTGACCTGCTTAAAAAAACCCTTTTGTAATTAGTTTACTATGAAAATTTAGCAATGATAAATTATTTTAAAAGAAAGAGTGTATAGTAGAAACTAGAAAGTGTTCACTAATCCTACTTCCTACATGATAGAGAAGAATGGTCAATGTACATATTGAGTCATCGCTATATATATGAAATTGAAAAGTATATGAAGTTTGAATATTTCTTCTGATTAATTTGGTGAAACGGTCTTTTTAATGTTATTATTGACCAGGCCAGACGGTCCTAATACGTTAAAGTTTGATTAACACTAAACAAAACCTAACATCTCAGAATGAATTAGTAAATTTAGACACGATAATATACATACTATATATATACGTACGTGTATGCATTTAGAAAACAATGATGAAAAAATGGTCGGGGGATCAAGTTGGGTAGATATTGAGGGCACGATGAAGATATAATAATCATAGGCATTTGAGGTGATTTATGTCTCTTTCTTATTTGGAATCATTTGAAATGGCCCACGCCAGAGAATATTATTATTTCTAGTAATTATGAGCATATACTCGATACGACATCTTCAAAACAGGTTTACATGCACAGAAAACATCTTCTCATACATTTATATAGCGTCTATTTTTTATTGTACATGTAATCTAATCAAGAGTGTGTTATATGAAAATGGAATATATAACTTCAATATATAACTTGAGACCAATAACCAAAAGGTTAAGTACGTAGAACCAACAATCAAGAGTGTGATAAGTCTAGTTGGGGCCATAGAGATGGTGACGAAAGCCTATATCGCTGAATATTTAAGTACAACTCAATACATAATATGTTCTTTTGGCTAAGTTTTGCCGTTTGCGACGACAACTACCTAGAGAGATTTTGAGAAAAAAGTTGATACTGTAGTGATCGGTTATATATCTGTTTCCAAGTTTCGGTAATTTTAAACTTGTAGTAAATGGTCAATAATTCTAAGTTTCCAACTATTTCACTGACCCATTTGCCTTATCCCTAGCTAGCTCTTTAATCCTGGTTCGACCGAGATGAATCATTGAGCTTTTCCATCAGTTCCGGTAACTCTATATCACTATATGTAATGGCGTGTCATTTGATGGGTCATTATGGGGACTATGTAACTTACTAACTTGATTAATCAATTCTTTAGCTTTCAATAGAATTTTTTATTTATCAAAAAATAGCAAACAAAACCGTCTAAATACACATTTTCATAGTCACTCTATCGTAAATAAATTATGGAACTCTAGAAAGCCACATATTTCAATCTCACACTTAAACACCTCAATTTGTTTTTTAATGTTAAATTTAGTGATCGAGAAAAAAAAAAAAGTTACAGTGAAAAGGAAAAATATTATGGAAACCTAAGAAAACTACCCAAAACAGAGTAGAAAAGCTAAATGTCTTCTGTATTACTCGTGCCACATAGATAGTCTAAGGCATGTTCGATTTTTCTTTTTTCTTTTCGAATTAGGGATTGAGGAAGAGGGTTCTTGGCCTCAAATTTATCCTTTCATCTGAGTCAGTTCTCAAAAATATATGCTTTAATGTTCACTAACAACATACTTTGACATATAGATAGACTATTAAGTGAAATAAATAAACAATATATTATAATTTTTAAATAATACCTCTAAATCATTGGTTATTTTATTAATTTGCAAGTTTTCATTATAAATTCTACTTAATTTTGTAAATGTATAGATAAAATAAATAAAAAATCCTTTCAAAAAAGAAAATGTATAAATCACATCAGACGCTTTCATTATAATCAAAGTTTTTCATTATATATCACTTGAGAATTTTTCAAACATTTATATTAGACTCTAATATCCTATCTAGAAACTCATTTATAAAATAAATATCAAAATATTGTTCATGTTTTTGTTAGCGAATAAGTAAAGTTTTCAAACATGTGGTGTAGGTTTTAGTTTTAGGTGATTTTATGCCCGCCAATCACAAGACAAGACATGTGTTAAAACCTGTTATGGTTATGATTCAAGTTTCTCATTGGTTTAATGGTTTAATTGGATCATTGAGGATTGAGTCTGGTTATTGCTGGTTTAGTGAAGTGGTTAAAACCGGTTAAGCAGAGTTGAAGGATTAGAGAGTCTCTAACTGCAGTGGAGGGTTTCTGTTACTTAACAAGATTCTGTTATAGATCATCGATCATTCTCATACTTTGTATCTTTTTCTTTGTTCTTGTAATCTAGTGAGAGAGAGCAGAGAGAGAGAGATTCAGTTCCACCATTGTTGACATTGTAAGCTCTGGTTTTGAGCAAACACTTCTTGATAGTGAATTTTCCGGATTGATTCGGCTCCGGACGTAAGCTTGATCACATCGATCAGCTGAACCGACTTAACAAACTCGCCTCTTGTTCTCGTTTACTTTCGTGTTGATTCTGATTTTCAAGTCGCGTGTGTGTTTGTGTTGAAGTCGTTGTTCATTTCATTGTGTGAGATTGAAGTAAAGAGAGATCAAATCTATAACAACATGGACAAGATATACGTTCAGCTATCTCTTGACATATTTCAAAGATACCATCTTTTACCATAATTAATTTGGAAACTTAAAATTTTAAGTAAACCATGAGGGTTTCTTACCATCAGCTGTTACTTTACCCTATTATAAGGGACATCAACTGCCCATACCTTCTCAGTTGCTTGTCTAATGCTTCATATTGTTTGATCTTACTAGAAGTAAAGTGTAATTCCAGTCTTTACCCATAATTCATGTGTAATGGATAATTTTTATGAATAATCTACTTCCATTGACAAGAGAGATCATCCCGTGACAATTCTTTTTGATAGGGTTCATAACTTCTCGATTAGCCTTTATTTGTATAATATAGATCTAATTTGGGTCTTCATGCAACATTCTTTACAAAAACAAAAAAAAAATCGTTTTTTAATTATACACTTTCTTTGTGTTCATTTGCATGACGGGAGCCCATAATTAGATCTTAATTAGGGATGCTGAAGTATTTGTAAGTGTCACATGTTACTACCGGAACTATGCTTTGTGACCATCGGGAACACTATAGCTGACTACAACTAGTTAGTTGAAAGACCTGGCATAAGGTTTTGGTCTTATTTTGGGGTTTTGTATTCTAATTTCTTGTGTTTGTGAAACACATTACAGATCTAAACTTAATGCATGTAATGTAATATAGATAGTAAATCTATATAAGATGGTTATTATGATCTCTAACAAACAACCTAACTAATCCCGGAAACCATAATAAGAACCTCTTCAATTACTAAACCTCACTCAATTCAGCTACATTTGAGTGCTTTAACATCATATGTTCCATCTAGAACTTACATCATTTAAGTTATGTGTGAGAGTGTACCCCCCTTAGTTCTTTTGACCGATACACAAACCACCCTAGCATGTGTCGTTTCAGCTAGTCTTCTATCACTTTTTGTGGACTTCCTCTTCACTATGCACAACACTTAGCATATATAAGATCTTTCGACCTTTCTCTGTTTTTTTTTTTTTTTTTTCAGTTAACATATACAACTAATTAATATTTTCAATGAGTTTAGTGCATTTTTTCAACAGATAGAACATTCAAGACTTACATGTTTCAACTTAAGAAGTATATATTACCTTAAGTTATGCTGCAATTGTAATGAATTATGTCAAAAGGGGAAACGTACGATAAGAAAATTACATGTGTGAAAATCTGAAAGAAAGAAAGAAATGAGAGTAAGTTGCATCAAAGTTAGAGCTGGTTTCTCATGATGAAAACTTAAAAGAGTTATGCTGCAATTGGGGCATTATTTTTGTCTGCCTTAATGCTTTGTCTACTGAACTTCAACAACAACCCCACTTATGTTTCCACTCTCCTCTCTCATTTTCCTCTGCCTTATGAAGAGAATTCAACGTGTTAAATTCTCTGAAAATATTAACTTTTATATACATGATAAAAAAATTATTGAATACATTTTTCTAATAAATCTTAAAGATATCTTGATACAAAAAAAAAAGAAAGAAAAAACGGAGCCAATTCGATCATGGGAGAATTAATATATGTCCAATATACACCCAATACGTAGTTGAAATCATTCTCCACGCTCAACTATAACATATCAAAATCATTGCACTCAAACTTCAACATGTTCTTATAATTTAAACATCTTTGTTAGATATGTTGGAAAATGATTGTGATCATGTTTTATAATTTTGTTAGACTTGTGATTTATTTTCTAAAACCATCTATACATTTATTGATAACCTTAGCTTTGTAAATAGGGAATGTTTACGGACAAACTTTTAAAAAAGTGTCTAATCACATAATATTCTCTTGTAAATATTACATCTCATATGTATTGCTAAAACACATGCAAGCGTTTTTCCGATAAGATATCGTTTTATGTTGTGATGTAGAATCCATGATTGATTTGTTTTTTTTTTTTAGTTTTGTCTTTTGTATTGCTAAAATGTATTTCTTTTTCTTGTATTTTTTGTGAAATTTTGGTCTTTCGATTAACCCTGTTTATTTAAGAATGAAAAAAATAAATTAAAATTATCATCCTAAAAATAAATTAGTAAGAATTTGCAAGCTTCCACTTTCCATGGGCCAGACACGGACACATGCTTCTGGGGGCCGTCACCTAATGTACCAAAGTCCAACATCCTTTCTGATATATAAGGGTTCATTATCACTTAAATTTAGCCCAAATTTTAATTTGATTTCAAACTCTTAGGCCTCTCTCTAAAACTCTATCAACATGCTAAAGAAAATGCTAAACTAATTTGACAATACGAAAATGCTAAAGTAAACTCTTTTATTCCTAAATAATTGATTTTCTAGAATTTTCACACATATTAAATATTAATTATAAATATATTACTTTTTGTAATCAATGATATATCTACATATACATTTTTGCAGCCATTTTGTGAAATAAATCCTGTAGTTGGAATTTATTTACAATGCTTGCAACTGGATTTTAATGTTTGCTTTTGATAATTAGAAAAAAAATCTTCAAATTAAATATTTGACATTTAACAATCTTTTCTAAATCTCTCCACATTAACTACACGATGAGTTACTAAAATAAAACTTTTAAAATATTTAATATCATTTAATTATTACAAAATAAATGGTTTTTTTACGGGACGGGTTGGTGGGACGGGTTTGACAGGACGTTACTTAATAACAATTGTAAACTATAAAATAAAAATATTTTATAGATAGATATAATTTGCAAACTTTTATGTATAATAACTTAAAAAAATAAATTGTTCATGCGGTGTACTGCGGGTTAAAATCTAGTATTCAATTATTTTTCTTAAAGTTTACAATTAATAAATATTGAAATAATCTTTAAAACAATTTTCTTTATACAAAATATATTAATTATTTAGGAACAGGGAGAATATTTTAGTTCAAAATGAATCTCACGTACCTTTTTTTTTTGTTCCTCTGATTACTTAAACCGTGGTATAAGCTTACAAAAGCCTGAAAAAAACAACCGGAGTCGAAGCTCGCAAATTCTTACTAACATAAACCGGAATTTCAAGAGACATGCAATGATTTAGTATATAGTGGATCCACTTTTGTTTCCAAAATTCTAATTAAAAATCCAACTAAATGCTGGTATACAAAATTGTGGTATGAAGTGTCGAAGGAATTTAGCAAACTACTTTTTCAAAAATTCACATAAATGATTTAGACTAAACAAAGTGATTATAACGACATACTATGTAATAAAATACAAACTAAATGTTTTTTTCTTCAAAAGTTAACCCTTTTTTATGAAGTTGTTCATCATCCATTGGCGAACAAAAATGATTTTGGATTCTAGTTCACTTGAGAAGAACGGTATTCCTAACAGAAATGGTCGAAAACACCGTAAAAATTAGAAGGTGTTATGAACTATAACGCAAACAAAGTTAATATTATTATAATCTATATATATGTATATATTTCAGGTAATGAAGTTTATAATAAAGAAGAAGAGAGGCGAGAGACGAGTGGAGAGTATAATTAAAGTGTAACTTTATTATTACTCTCTCTACATCTACTCACCAAAGTTTAGAAAATGAAGCATATATAGTAAGTATAGGAATGGATAAATATCGTATAACTTGGTAAACAAGACACTTGGTCCCAAAGTTATATATATGGATAAGGAGATGAGATCAAGGTGATGGATAATCATAAGTTTATTTTATAACACTTTCCCTAGAGTATCCATCATTTTTGTCTCGTTAAAAACTTTATCATGGAAAAATTTATTAGGATAAAAACCATGACAAGAGAAAAAGAGTACAGTGACGTGAATTCCCATTCGAAAAGACTTCACAGGTCTCATAGATGATGTATTTCGATCATTCTCTTCGCTCCTTTTGATCTCGTCAATATATGACAAAGATTTTCGAAGAGAGATAGACCTTTATTTTCATGTCTATCTTTTACATGTTGTTTGCTGCCTCGTTAAAAACCTTTTCATAGAAAAATCCAGTGTGATAAAAACCATGATAAGGAAAAAAGAGTACAATCACGCTCATCATCATATGTCTCCCTCTAGAAGCATCTTCTTCAAAAGATGCATTTTGATATGTGAATATGTGAAGAACCTTTCTGAATGTTGTAGCTGGAAGAGCCTTTCTGCTACATTGTTTCTTGAGCGAATGTACTGGAAATCAACTTCTTGATTCTGCTTGAGGTCTTGAATGTAACAGAAGAATCTTAGAGAAATTTGTCTTGTCATGTCGCTCTTGACATATCTTCCTTTGAATTGGGAAACATATGCAACATTGTCTTGTTGTTGGCTCTTCACTGGTGACTATATTGCTTGCTTCTTGTATATTTTGATGGCGTTTATCTAAGTCATACAGATTTTTGACATGTTTCATGAAGCACAATAATTTTGGCATGACTTGAGCAAGCAACGACCTAAGTCTGCTACTTTTGAAATGTCGCGAGGTTGTTGTTTTGCGATATAATTTTATATCGATCTGATATAAATCTTTCATCTACAAAACCAACTAAACCAAATTTGAGATTTCTAGAATAAAATAAGTTCAAGTCAATCTAACCTTGCAGATAATATAAGACATATTTTCACTTATCTCGATGTCTAGCCGAAGGAGATGAGTTAATCGTGCAAATAAATCTATAGCAAATGATGGGTACAATTCACAAAATATATAAATACTCATCAGCATTTATATATAATGTTTTATGAACATATATATAGAGTCGACTTCCTTTAGAAGTGACTAATATAACATCAATTACTTTAGATGTTTAGTTGGAATATCTGGAGACACTTTTGTCCTTCAAAGATCTTTTATTCTAATTTAACTCTTTAAGAGTTTTGATGATGTTCAAAATCATCATGTTTATAACTTCCCGGGAATATAATTATGATATCATATATCTTTCAGGGATTAGTCATTCAGACATCTTATGAGACGTAGTTCAAGTCATTTATATAGCATTAATTTAATATCGAGTGATTTTGACAAATCCCGGCGCGATACACAGTTTCGTCTTAAGTATCATAATACTCTTTTTGATGCTTGAACCATTTGTCGAGAAATTACTCGTTTCTTATACGAGATTAATATAGACTTGATTGTCTCTTTATTTATTGGCCAATATATATCTCTTTACGCTCACAACACGGAGATTCATGATCCTCATTAATTACATTACGCGTTACATCATAGATCATTTTTCTAGTCGACATTATATTGTTTTTGCTTTGCTTTGGTTCCATATTTGCAGTAATGACATGGTTAATCCAGATCTCTTAATCATTATAAATAATTTTATTTAGGTACCTGATCTCGTTATTAACCATGTCAATCGGTCTCTTTACTCCTCTTGAGGAGTATATATGCTCCTCTTTTAAGAATTCAATCCTCTGTATAATAATTTATTCTTTTTATTTTTGATGACCTATATTTGGAACCAAAGTTGTTTATCACGTTCTTTAATGTGTTCTAGACAATAATATATCATCCGCCAGAGACATATTTTTGGAGCATTCTTTAGCTGGGATATGACATTTTTTATGAACTCGCTAAATTCATATTTATTTGTATGAGGATCAATAATTTTATAAAATTTTGTTCATCAGCTGTTTGCATTTGGTTTGTAATTTATTCTGAATAGTGATCATTTTCAACATTTGAACTCTTAAGTTCATATTTATGTGTTCAAAGATCCAAACTATTCAATAATTCTCCCATAGTGATGGGGAACTTTTATCATCAACATGATAATTTGTAAATCTTGCAATTAGCACATCTCTAAAATATGGCTCAATATTAATAGAGCGAAAACTTATCTCCAAGGGCGGATTTAGGTGCAAACCTACATGGGCACGTGCCCCACACTACTATGGAAAATTTTAAGCTTATAGTTATAATTACTCGAT
Source organism: Arabidopsis thaliana (assembly GCF_000001735.4). Lineage (NCBI taxonomy): Eukaryota > Viridiplantae > Streptophyta > Magnoliopsida > Brassicales > Brassicaceae > Arabidopsis > Arabidopsis thaliana. Next base: position 13,310,399 of record NC_003070.9, on the reverse strand, counting down.
TGCTACATGGCAAAATTAGACAAATTCTTTCCAGTGCCTAAGACAGTGAATGGAGACATAGTATTTACGGATTTTAAAGTGAGAGTGTGTAAAACGTGATTTTTCACCAATCAATAAAACAAAAAAATAAATTGCGTTTTTCAAAAAAAAAAAAAGAAGCAGATGCGGATTTCAAAGGATAATAACACAGAACCGCATTTCAAAACTGTCACACTCCTTTTAAGCAGTGATCCAATAAAAATGCTTGTACAATATTATCTTCTTTTATAATTTCTTTTTTTTATTAATTGTTTTTTCTGTATATTGATAAATCAGTGAAGAGAGAATTCACGTACACAACACAAAAATTCATTCTCTCTCATCATACTCTTTTTTTCTTTCTACTTTGTTATTAAAGAAATTTGCCAACCCCCATTAAAGATAATTATTTGTGTATATTGTTTATAGAGTTTTTTAACCACACAACACTATCAACTTAGAACAAGATTATATTTTAATGAAATGTATATAGAATTCATATTCCGGTTTATGTGAAAGCATGATTAATCCATTGAACATCCTGCTCTTACTTTTTGTAATATACGTGTATATTGCATAGTAATTAGCTTAGTTTGTAACTAGCTTAGTTTGTCAACTAGCTTAGTAATTAGCTCATATACACGTGTATGTAGCATACGTGTTAAATATACATGTGTAACTCGTTTAATTTGTCAAATAAAACCAGTGATCTATATCGTATTTTATATAAAAGTGTTGTTGTAATATGTATAAAATTAAAAAAATATATATATAAATAGATGCAAGAGTAAAAGTACGAGACATACATATATAATAATTTATTTTCTAATTTAGAAATTGTTGGATTTTATTGAATGTAGAATGGCGTCCAATCGTCGACGGAACACAAACCCTTCCAGACGAACAGATTCAACTCATCCCATTGAAATTTTAACTCCTCCTACAGAAACAACAATATGGGTAAATTTAGTATTTTATATATATATATATATATATTAAAAATTTACTTTAATTTGATAGAATAAATAACATTGTATTCACGAAATTTGTAGAACAAAGACAAGTACAAATGGACGTACATACATGAAAAAACATTAATTCAATTGTTCGACGAAGCAATTGCCATGAATAATTATACTCTCAAGAATCCTACTGCTATCGGTAGAGAGTATATGGTTGAAAAGTTCAATATAGCATTCAACATGAATATAACTTATAGTTTTTTCAAAAACAAGCTTGATAAATTCAAAAAAAGTTACAAGAGGTGGAAAGCTCTTACGCACAAAAACAGGCATCACGGTTGATCCTGATACATCTTTCATAAATGCATCTGACGCATGGTGGACTGAACAAGAGTTTGTAAGTACATCAAATATTTGTATTAATCAATTATAATTCAAAATTTTGGTATCACGTATCTAAATTATTTTAAAATTACAGGGATGCAAATTAACAAAAAGCTTGAACCGAAAACCGCCTGTATTTTGGGACGTGATGCAACGATGTCTCGTAGTACATGATGTTCAATCACAATCTCAACATTCTGCTCGTCAAAGAAGAGAACAATTGATCCACGAGCATGGAGTTGATGAAGAAGGTGAAGATTACTCAGATAGTGACAGTGGTAACATGCCACAAACCGAGGTTCCTGAAACGCAAGAAGAAGAAGAAGTGTATCGTGTTACCATTGATGATGATGAAATATTCCAAAATTCTGCTGCTAGAAGGCAACAACGAGGTAGGCCAAATTTTTGGTCAACCGCTAGACGTGGAAGTAGTGCACAAAGATCTGGAGGAAGCTCACGAGTTTCTATTGGAAGTGGTTCACGAGGAAGTCAGAGACGACAATCCTTTGAAACAACAATACAAGACATCATCACTGGCTTCAGAGAATTCCAACGACAAAGTTTTCAACAACTTCGTCCTGGTGCTTTTGACCAAGATGATTACGATGAATTTAAAAAGGCGGAAGCGATATTTATCGCGCTAAATCTTCCCAAGCACACTATATTTCATTGATATAGCTGCAAGCACTGACGAGGATAAGGTACAACTGTTAGAAGCTATGACTGGTGTTTCACGCAACAACCAAGATGTGCTAAAACAGTTGGGTTCAGACCATTCATTTGGGAGTCCACATTTAGGAGGTATATCATCTAGAAGTCCATCCTCCGTTGGTAATAATTTGGGAGGGCAAAATTCACCCGGTTTTTGGGGTCCCAATTATCCACAGTGGGGAACACCACCAAACGTTGCACAGTGAGGAACACCACCAAATGCTCCACAGTGGGGAACACCACCAAATGCACAGTGAGGCACGCCACCAAATGTTCCACAATGGGGAATATCACCAAATGCTCCACAATGGCGGGAAACAGAAAATTTTTAACAAGGTGGTTCAAGCGGAACGACTTCAACAAATGTTCAATATGGATTTTCAGTTGGAGGTCAAGTAGATGGTGCAACAACTGAAACTCCACCAATAATTCAACAAACATCATCATTTGGTCTCGGTTTCACAAATTATTTTGAAACTGGACAAATGCGACAAACACCTAGACCAGGAGGTCTCTTAATATTTAGGCAACTCCGCAAGGATCCAATGCAAGTCATCATAGTGATGTAGGAGATGAAGATTAGTTTGTGTTATTTGTGGTTTATCAATCTCATTTATGTTTTGAAATAATTTAAGTTTTTTTTTTTAGTTTAAATTTGAATTTATTTTTAATTTATGTTTGTAAAATAATCTATGACTAATGCAAGAAATCGTTTGTATTGAATTTCAGGCATTTCGTATATGTCAGTTGCGATCACAAGACCTTAACAATCTAAGTTACGAAGAAAGAATTGAATTGTGGAATTTGGAAAATGAACAATTTAAAGAGTTAGTAATTTAACCAGCTTTGAATTATTTTGACCGATATTTTCAAAGAGCACCCGTCCAAAATGATAGAGGTTTGGGATGGAGAAATATATGGCGTCGACTACAGTAAGATGATGCTGCTTGTCTTCAATTATTACGGATGTCACTTCCATGTTTCACGACATTGTGTAATATGTTGCAAACAAATTATGGTCTTCAACCAACATTGAATATAAGTATTGAAGAAAGTGTTGCGCTGTTTCTACGGATATGTGGGCACAATAAAGTTCAAAGAGATGATGGTTTAAGATTTGGACGAAATCAAGAAACTGTGCAAAGAAAATTTAGAGAAGTTCTTACGGCAACAGAATTATTAGCATGTGATTATATTAGAACTCCGACAAGAGAAGAACTCTATCGAATTCCTGAAAGACTTCAAGTAGACCGAAGATATTGGCCATATTTTAGTGGATTCGTTGGAGCTACGGATGGGACACATGTGTGCGTAAAAGTAAAGCCTGAGTTACAGGAAATGTATTGGAATCGGCACGATAATGCATCCTTGAATATCATGGCAATATGTGATTAAAATATGTTATTCACATATATCTAGAATGGAGCACCAGGTTCTTGCCACGATACAGCTGTTCTACAAATAGCACAACAAAGTGATTCCGAGTTTTCTTTGCCTCCGTTAGAGAAGTATTATCTGGTTGATTCTGGCTACCCAAACAAACAAGGATTTCTAGCTCCTTATAGATCGTCACGAAATCGAGTTGTGAGATATCATATGTCTCAATTCTATTCTGGTCCTCCTCCTAGAAACAAACATGAACTGTTTAACCAATGTCACGCATCTTTATGTTATGTTATCGAGAGAACTTTTGGAGTTTGGAAAAAAAAGGAAGTTTCTTTCTGATTTTCCAAGATATAATGTTCATGTTCAAAAAAGAGTGGTAATTGCTACAGTGGGATTACATAATTTCATCAGAATTTCAAACTTCTCAGATGCAGATTTTGCAGATGTAATGACAGAGGCAAATATAAACAACATAGATTTTGATCATGATTTAGATGATATAGAAGCAACAGATATAGCAGATGGAGAACATATGACGCAAATAAGAGACAATATTGCAAATATGTTATGGGAAAATCAAAGTAATAGATAATATTTTTTAATATTTTTTATGATGAAATTAGTCGACGCATGTAACAATATGTATATTACAAAATTAAATTTCTATTTTGATCAATTTTTGTATTACTGGTGTATAAATATCTGTTATTGTTTTTTTATTAACATAAAAATTTAATTAATTATTAATATATATATATAATCTATAATCCGCACCGCAAATATTTTTTCACCAATCAAACATTATTCTATACCGCTTATTTTGTATAAACCGCACTTGTCCCGCAAATATATTTCTTCCGCACGTACCGCAGTTGAACCGTACCGCACTGTAATAACGCTTTGCCCGCACAACAAAAAACGCGGTTACTATTCGGACCCTAAGACTAAATATAAAATTAGATTCACTCTCTATTTTCCTTCTTATTCGTTTATCTTACTTCTTCTAATTAATACTCGTGCAATAAATAGTTCTTTCCTCTCAACAAAACATTTTGTTTCCTTTCATAATTTCAGTATTCCACCATTAACACTAATTTATATTTATTTCTCTAAATTTAGTTTTTTTTTTTCTTTTCTTAATGGCTATATATGTCTGCAAGTAAATATTTATACATGTAGTTTAAATATTCTTATAATATTATAAACAAATTTTCAAAACCATACAAAATTTATGAAAAATTAGTAAATGTAACATTTTTAGCTATGTTATATTATATACTTTTGTTATTTATAGATAATTAATATTGCCCCATATAGAAAAAAAGTTCTAAATCCACCACTGCTTATCTCCAACATCTATAAATTTCATCCTCTTTGGATAATATTTTATATGGTGAAGAAGAGCATTTATAATATATATTTCACACCCACAAAATTTAAAATGATAAATATTTGATCTCTAATCATGTATAAATAACATGAGAGAAATATTTCTTATGAATCGTTGGCCTTATATATAATTATTACTACATGCAAAACTGCATGTTCCATGTAAAATCATGGAGATTAAATCACCATGAATCGTTTTGCAATCTCTTGGATTTCCGTTATGAACGATTCATTAAAGCTTAATTTGAGTAAACATCATTTTTAGATGTTCCACTTTATCTTAAAGTCATAAATTTTAGGATATGACATCATTAGAGTTATCTCGGTTTGGATGTCAAATTCACTAAAGTTTATCGACTTATTATCGATGTGGGATTCCTTTAATTCTCCCCCTCGAGATAATAACTCTTCAAATTCATTCATCTGGAAATGAAACCCACTTTAGGATCAATAACATATCCGAACGGAATTATGTATTTAATTTTGGATCCTTTTAAAAATGTGGGACTTGTAATTACCCCTTTCAAGATTATGGCTTACCAAGCTTATTTATCTTGGACCGAATCTCATTTTAGATTGGTTGGGATTTAATTTGGAGGTTATTAAGAAAGTCGACCATTATATACAATGAGCTTATTAAAATAAATAATGCTGATTTGGCTAAGAATCATATGATTCTAGAGGCATAGCCTACCACAGAATGAAAGAGGAGGTATACAATCATCGACTCCATATTATATAAATATTCATCCTAAATTAAATATTACCATCTTTATTTTTGCATGATACATATTTGTGTCTCCATTATGGTCAAATATTTGACACGCATTAATTTATAGTCTCAATATAATAATTATAAAATAAATATCTTGAAACTATACAAGTTTCTTTGAGATTTTGGAGAACGCAAAGCATCGATTATTATGAATCTGATGCATTTGGAAGTCGAGAGACTAGCTCACCTAGATCTTCCCATTATTTATGCACTCTCTAAACATATATCAACAAGTGTTTCATATATTCTCATAAGAAAACTATATTATTAATTTTAAAAATATATCTTAATGTTTTTAAATATTATGTAACACATATTTATTCTTTATGAATAAAATAAATAAAATAAGCATATAAATTAATAATAATAATTTATGGACTATAGCCTTTTTATAAAAGAATTCAGGAGGCATCACCTTCTATATAAGAATTTAATAGGTATAGCTTTTGTTTGATCGTATAGAAGGAGGAATAGCCTACCATATACAACGATCAATTCCGAAAAAAGCGTAACCTTTCATTTGATCGTTAAGGAAACATAGCCTACCATATATATAACGATCAATTCCAGAAAAAACATAGCTTTTTTATTTTATTTGATTGTGAATGAGGCAGACCCTACTACTTATATCGATCAATCCGGAAAAAGATATATTCTCACAAATCATGATGTCTTTACCGTTTGAGCGTTTACGAAATAAGTAAAATTTTTGTTATTTAATTCATTTATGTTTATAAAATAAATAATAATTTATATATATATATATATATATATATATTTGAAGTAATGAAGTTTATAATAAAGAGGAAGAGATGCAGATGAATGGAGAGTATAATTAAAGTGGAACTTTATTACTACTCTCTCTACATCTACTCACCAACGTTTACAAAATGAAGAATATGTATAATAAGTTTAGAAATGGATAAATATCATATAACTTGGTAAGCAAAATACTTGGTCCCCAAATTATTTATATGGATAAAGAGATGAGATCACGGTGATAGATAATCATAAAAATGTTATAAACTATAATGCAAAAAAAAAAATATATAATATTTGTTTAATATATGTATAAGAAAGAACAAAGGAAGAGAGAAGAACGTAGAGGGTTGCTCTTTTTCTTATTATTTCACTACACAAATGAAACTATGAGATGTATATATAGGAAGATTAATGAATAAATTATTCAAAACTTGGGGACAAAGTTTTATAATAGCTTGGGAGTGCAAGTGTTAATAATGGATAATTATCCGATCTCAACACTTTCCCTTAATTATCATTATTATTACTGTCTCGTTAACAATTTTATTATGGAAAAACCATATAAGATAAAATCCATGGTAAAAGAAAAATTACAGTAATACAATCTCTCCCTTAACGAACGAGACGTGTTTTCTTCATAGCTTTCGTAAATGATGCATCTTGATCATTCTCTTTGCTCCTTTTGATCTCGTCAATATATGACATAATTTTTAGAAGAGAGATAGACCTTTACTTTCATGTCTATCTTTTGCGTGTTCTTTGCTGCTTCGTTAAACACATTTTCATGGGAAAACCCAGTAGGATAAAAACCATGATAAGAGAAAAAGAGTACAACCACGCTCAACATCATGTGTCTCCCTCGGAAGCATCTTCTTCAAAAGTTGCATTTTGATATGTGAAGAAATTTTCTGAATGTTTTAGTTGGAAGCGACTTTTTGCTACATTGCTTCTTGAGCAAATGTACAGAAATCATCGTCCTGATTCTTCTTGACATCTTGAATGTAACAGAAGAATCTTAGAGAAATATGTATTGTCATGTCGCTTTTGACATAGCTTCCTCTGAAATTGGAAAACATATGCAACATTATCTTGTTGTTGGCTCTTCATTGGTGACTATATTGCTTTTGCTTCTTGTATATGTTGATGGCATTAATCTAAGCCATACATCTTTTTGACATATTTCATGAATCGCAATAATTTTGGCATGACTTGAGCAAGCAATGAACAAAGTCTGCTACTAGAAACGTCGCGAGGTTGTTGTTTTGCGATGAATCTGATATAAATTATTCATCTGCAAAACTAACTAAACCAAACTCGAGATTTCTACAATAAAATAAGTCCAAACCAAAATAACCTTGTAGATAATAAAGGACATAATTTGACTTATCTTGATGTCTAACCGAAGGAGATGAGTTAATCCTGCAAGTAGATCAATAGCAAATGCTGGGTACAATTCAAAAAATATATAAATACTCGTCGCTATTTATATATAGTGTTTCATGACCAAATATATAGAGTCGACTTCCTTTAGAAGTAACTTATATAACATCAATTACTTTAGATGTTTAGCCAGAATATCTTGAGACACTTTTATCTTTCCAAGATGTTTTATTCCAAATAACTTTTTAAGAGTTTTGATGATGTTCAAAATCATCGTGCTTATAAATCCCGAAAATATAATATCATATACCTTTCAGAGATTAGTCCTTCAGACATCTCATGAGACATAGTTCAAGTCATTTATATAGCATCAATTCAATATCAAGTGGTTTTGATAAATATCGGCGCGACACACCGTTTTGTCTTAAGTATCATAATACTCTTTTTGATGTTTGGACCATATGTCCAGAAATTACTCGTTTGTTATACAAGAATAATGTAGACTGACTATCTCTTTATTTAATGGCCAATATATATATATATATATATATATATATATATATATATATATATATATCTTTACACTCAGAGAATGGAGATTCATGATCCTCATTAATTATATTGCGCGCTAGATCATAGATCATTTTTCTTGTCGACATTATATTGTCTTTCCTTTGCTTTTGGTTTTATATTTGTCGTAATGACATGGTTAATCGAGATCTCTTAATTATTATAAATGATTTTATTTAGGTACCTAATTTCGTTATTAACCATGTCAATCAGTCTTTTTACTCCTCATGGGGAATGTTTTTGCTCCTCTTTAGGAGTCTATATGCTCCTCTTTTAAGAGTTTAATCCTCTGTATAATAATTTGCTCCTTTCGAGGATTTTCATTATATTTGGAACCAAGTTGTCTATTACATTCTTTAACGTGTTATAGACGATAATATGTCATCCGCCAGAGATATATTTTTGGAGCATTTTTAGCTGGAATATGAGATTTTCTATGAACTCTCTAAGTTCATATTTATTTGTATGAGAATCAATAATTTTATAAAATCTCATTTATCAGCTGTTTGCATTTGATTTGCAATATATTCTGGATAGTGATTGATATAACCCTGTTTTTACAGATTTTATCTATGTTTTAGGTTTAGAATTTTGAGTCTTTATGTTATTTCTCGAGTCTTTTTAGAGTCTTTTCAGGTATTCTATGCAGTGGGACAACTATGGAGATGAGGAGACATTCTAGAGCAAAAGCTAAGGAAAAGGAAGCTAAGGACGATTTCAGATTCCAGATTCAGAGGGACTGTCGATCGACACCAGTTTCGGCCTAGAAAAGTGCATGACGCTTTCAAGTTTACAAAAGTGGAAATTTGCCCCAAAAAACTTTCCTATTTGCATTATTAGTCCCTGGACGTTTTATAGGATTTATAAATATTTTTAGAGGTCATTGTTTAGACCTAAGTTCCTTTTATCAAGTTCTTTTCATCCCTATTTTCAGAGAGACATAAGTTATTCATCCCTTGTTCTTTAGAGATTAATTCAGTTCTCAATACAGTGAAGAGATCCTTTCATTCTATCATCTTATTTACTGTGTTTATGCTTTCTCATTCATTTATGTTGCTTGTTTCAATCAATATGTCTGAGTAGTTTGCTTGTTAGGAATAGAATTTCTCATTAGGGATTCATATGGTTTAGTAGATCGTCCCCTTTTGCTAGGTTATCTGTAGAATTCTTCATATTTGATTAATCTTAATGCTTGATCGAAAGTAATTAAGTAGATCTTGAATCCAGACAATAGATATACACACCATAAGTATATGTAGTTGTATCTATTATTCGATGAGCCTGGTTTATAGGTGTGTAATAAGAATCGGCCTATCTACTAAGGTGAACAATTGAACTCATTTAGAATGCATCTTTAGGTTAAAGATCTCTCGGCTTCTCCGGTTATTCTTATCTATAGACATAGAGAGCTTCGTGGAACACCACCGATTATTCCATAATTAGAGTTTGAGTTAAAAATGGTTCGATAACAACCTATCTTTCATTAGATCTACTAACCAATAGTTTCCTGAGAATACCCTATTCCTAGATCTTTATTTCATCGTTTACAACCAATCAACCTGGTGTCTTTTTACTTTGTTTATATTTTATTTCAATCATTCCCTGCTAGCTTAATCTTGACATTCAACTCATTGTGTGAACAAAAAAACTTTGAGGAAATTCGACCCTTAAATACTGCAATTGTTCTCTTATTTGAGAGAGTAGGTTTAAAGCAATTTGAACCATATCAAATTTGGCGCCGTTGCCAAAGTTCTTGGGAGTCACCATTGAGTTTAGTTTAGAGATTTCGTCTAGTTTTTACTTTTATTTTGTTACTCACATGTTTCTTCTTTTCTGTGTGTCATGTGTATGCCTAGGCAAACAAGGAGCACACAACAGAAGGAGTTGATCAACTTGTCTGTTCTGGACTTGGGAAAACTTGAACGCACCAACCGCAAAACTTAGAGATTAGCAATGGTTAACAAAGTCATCAGACTTGATGAGGAAGGAGTTTTGAGAGATGAGGATGGGCAAGCCTACAATGAGGCTAATCAGAGATTGGATGAGCATGGAATCATCCTCCCTGAGGACGCCAATGAGGATCAGGCGCGCCTCAATGCGCAATTAGCTGCCAGAAACGTAGCAGGGCTCGGTGTCGAGCGACACCAACTAGGTGTCGATCGACACCTTCGGGAGCAGAACGCAGATGCGGTTGTGTCGAGCGACACAACAGAGGTGTCGATCGACACCAACCCCAGATTCCTGCAGCTATTCCTCCAGCTAGGGAACCACGTCGTACTCTTGGAGATTTCAACTGGCCTTATTCTATGCTAATCGATCAGCGATTGTACCCCCACCCTTCCAGAGGAACGATTATGAGCTGAAGCCAGGCTACTTTGCTTTAGTTTCCCAGCATCCTTTCCATGGCTTGTCTCATGAGCAGCCAATAGACCATATCGAGCGTTTTGAGGACCTCGTTCTGAGCATCAAGGCTAATGGAGTCTCAGAGGACTACCTACTATGCAAGCTCTTCCCTTATACACTTGTTGGGGAAGCCGCTTCTTGGCTGAAACAACTAAAAGCAGGTTCCCTCAAGACTTGGAGAAGCATCAAGATAGCATTCTTGAATAATTTCTATGATGATGCTAAGTCTTAGGAGCTGAGAAATAAGCTTTCAATGCCGCTTGGGTTCGTTTCAAGGAGTATCAACGGGACTGCCCGCATCATGGCTTCACTGAGGTACAACTTATTGGTACCTTTTTCAGAGGAGTAGATTGGAGATATCAGATGGCTCTCGATGCAGCGAGAAATGGTTACTTCAACACCAGGTATCCGGCTGATGCAACCGCTTTGATAGAGAACCTATCTTGCAGAAACAGTATTAAGAATGCTGACTTTGAGAGGAAGAAGATTGTTGGAGCTGTTTTAGGAAATTAAATGGCAGAGGTGTAACACCTGCCCCGCCTTATAGGCCAAGACGGCATGTTATTCATATGATCTTGCCAAAAATGTTTTCTTTAAACTTCATACACGAACAAATTATTTCACATAACTCTTCACGCTTACTAACCTGAGAAAAAAGGGAAAAAGGGGGGTGAGTAAAGAATACTCAGTGAAGGAAATCAACTCTGCCCACTGAAACATAGAACACTTTCTAAAGCTATACAACCATCATCATAACATATAAACTTTGACACAAGCAATCAACCTAACATGCTTTACCATCTAATAACACATTCATTACAACCATCTTATATATAATAATATAAACATACACATCGTTAGGTCCAGTCATCCTCGTGACGACTAGAACCTCATAGGTGGAGTGAAAGGCCCCGATCCGGACGATCCTATTGAGGATCGCGGGTGTTACATGGAAGCTGGCCCTCGTGGCTCAGACACTCTCATTCCGGGCTCGTCAGCCGTTCTTGACTAGCTGTTAACCCGTCGGTCCATCACTGTCCACATCACTAGGGAGACCACGGCCCATACCTCCTCCCCAGTCATACATTCATCATACATACATACTCATAATCATACTTAACATACATTTACTTATAATATCATACATAACATCATATTATCAAACATCATACTCAACAATCATAAAGTCATATCATCATGTAATCTAATCCTATACAATCAGATCTAAGCTTACATATCATGCGTCAAGAAGCATAACAAAAGAAAATGATACCATGTTTCGCAAATACCACCCTCACTTTGGCTTAATGAAGATGAAGATTCACTTCTCCTTTCTTTTAACTTAGGCAACCTTTACCACAACTACATTCTCATAAGCTTTAGCTTGGTTCTCCCTCAACTAAGACCTGAATCCGTGAGTCCTAAAGGTTCCTGCAAATTCACAGCTCAAACCGAACCCGTTTCCCAACCAACAACACAAACTCATCACTATTTACTTCAAATAAAACTGTCTTGGAAACATATTCAAAAGTCAGGAACTAACCGTTAGAAACGTATTCCCAACGTTGATTATGTAGATAGAAGTATCATGAATAACTCCACAAATTTACAGCATGAACGGACTTCATTAAAAGCTCCAAACGTTATCATCAATAAGCCATCTCGAACTGTCATTTAGGATTTCCTGGATTTGACAGACTTTGCAGTTACTTGTCAGAAAGAAACTTCTTGAGTTTAAATCTGATTGAAGATCTGTCAGTTGATGTGGATTCTTGAGAGCGTTTTATTTCCATAGACACCTTATTCCTTATCTGAGTCCCTCTGGTCTGTCGGGAATTCACCCTGCAATAAACCTTCTTGATATTGTTCTTCCTCTTTCCTCTTTTCTATTTTTCTTCTTTCTTTTTCTTTCCTTCGACTGATCTCAACAACCACATCTCTGATTGGCAACGAAATAGACTCATCACTGCTTCTCCTTATTAACACAATCCAATTCTCCCTCTACTAAAACTTGACCTTGATGATCTCTTCTCCACCGCGACGTCTCCACCTCCGTCTCCGTTTTCTTCTTTTTTAATTAATTTGTTTCTTCTTCTCGTGAGTCTTACGAACAATAACACATAATGACACAACAACGACGATGATGTCTTCTGGGGTTTGTTTGCTCAGCTTTCCTTTACGGCTTGACAAGGACGGCGATGCATGTAAGTATTTATATACATACATGAGGACTCCCACAGAGATAAAACCCTCATTGATTTTATAAATGGATGCCTCTAGGCTTTAAATGGGCTTCCTCATATTTCCAAAACAAATAGCCTATTAAATGTTGAAGTGGGGTGTTACAATCTCCCCCACTTAAATAAAATTTGTTCTCGAATTTTTGGCGGTGATTTATTTCCATATAAACCTCTGACTTGTAGCTCTAGCAAACATCACATCCACATTTACGGTATACAAGCACACGACCCTTCATTAAAACTTCCAGCTTACCGTTTTTAAGAATCGACACTTGCTTTCTAACGTTGGTAACTCTTTTGATGCGTAACTCTTGTACCTTAGAAAAATTTAAACTTTTCAACCACTGAACACTAGTGCACAAATAAACATTCTTCTCTAGCACCATATTAACAAAAGATGAAAATCTCTTTTACCTTGATATGGCTTCTCATATTCCTAAATATGCTTATTGACATGGGGTTCCTTCCCATTCCTATTTTTCCACGGTTTCTAGGGCTACAGGAAGTTTGGGCAGCCACAGGGTAACTTCAATGGCAACCGGTTTATAGGGAATGAGAGTTCTTCGAGCTACACTCCAAAGCCTGCCTTTCAGAAGACATTTCCTCAGAGCAACTTCTAGAGGACCTATGGTATTTCAGCTTACTAAGCCCCCCCCCCCTCTCTCCACCCTCATCAGAGAGTAGAATAGAATCCATGTTTGAGTAGATTCTAGAGAGTCATACAAAGCTCGTTGTTGAGTTTAATGGCAAGTTTGATGCTGTCTACACAGGTTTTAACGGGAAGATCAACAATCTGAGCTCTCACATAAAAAAGCTAGATGTACAGGTTGCTCAAACTGCACAATCTATCAAGAGACAAGAGGACTTTCTTCCTGGAAACCCTTATGCTAACCCTAGGAAGAGCTGTTATGCCATCTTGATCAGAGATGGAGATGATGTGTGGGAGGAATTGGACACTGAAGACGAGTTGGAGCTCGCAGCTGCATAGTTGGTGTCGATCGACACCCTGTGGAACACTGTTTTCTCAAACGATTCCATACTTAGGTGTCGACCGACACACCTCTAGTGTCGATCGACACTGGGTCTGGACTACACCATATGAAGTGAGAATCCCGGTGTCGATCGACACCATATGGAACACTGTTTTCTCAAACGATTCCATACTTAGGTGTCTACCGACACACCTCTAGTGTCGATCGACATTGGGTCTGGACTACACCATATGAAGTGAGAATCCCGATGAAGCCCGAGACTGCCTACACGCCGCCTGTTCCTTATCCACGAAAGCGTCGTTCTAAGCAGGAGATCCACGCTGCTAAGTGCACAACTATCATGGAAAAGATCCTCACCTCACTTCTTAAGGATGCTTTTGAGACATCCTCTGCTCCACTCAAAAGGTATGTCAAGCGCCTTGTTGACAATGGTATTAGCTCTGATGAAGCTAAACTGCTCACATGGGAGATCAGTGCCATCATGCTGCCTACGGTCAAGAAAGAGAAGGCATAGAGAGTGGACATTGCTGAGTACATCTGCATCATCACTCCAGATCAGACCACTGAGAAGATCCCAGATCCAGGTAGCTTCATTCCTGATTGCTCTATCTCCACAAGCAGGTTCAGTCGCTCTTTGTGTGATATGGGATCAAGTATCAACCTCATGCTACAGCTGGTGCTAGGATTGATGTGAAGAGAGGTAAGATCTTTCTTAACATTTGTGACTTGGAGATGGAGTTTGGCATGGATGGTACAGAGTTTATTAGGCCTATCAGTAGCATTGCCTCCACCCAGGACACATCTCCTCCGACTGCTCTGAATCCCCAAACAAAGCCACACATAACGCTCCCATCCGCTTAGCTCACAAATGGGAGTTGTAGAGTAACGGTGTCGATCGACAATACCCCTATTGTCGATCGACACCCTCGGGATTCACAGACATAGAATTCTGCACATTCTCTTCAGCCCACACCCATTTCAGACCTCTGTGATAAGTTCTCTTCTATCTCTTCTCCTGTTTTACCCTCGATTAATTCTTTAGATTCTTCGAAGTCTGATTCGCAAGTTAACAAGCCTAGAGTTCTTCGAAAGCTTGTTTCTCCTTTTGATTTTGCAGGAAACGACGAGAGTGTCGATCGACACACCAATGAGTGTCGATCGACACCCGCAGCTGCCCAGACCGGATCAGTTTACACACCGCCTTGGAGGGCAAGGAGGCAGCAGCAATCCTCCACCACTCCACCCACATCCTGAAATCTGTCAAGTCAAGCTATTTACTCAAAACAAGCGCTTAATGGGAGGCAACTCACTGGTTTGATATTTTTTTTTCCTTTCTTTTATTTTCTTTTATTTTTGATTTATTTTTTTCCGCCTTCTTCCAATTTGAATGCCACTGGGGATAGTGTTGTTTAAGTCTGGGGGAGGTTCTTACTAATTATGCTTTTATTTTTTGATTCTTATTATTTTTCGTTTTTCAGTTTATTGAGTTACTCGTTTCATTCTAAAAAAAAAAAGAAAATAAAAACAAAAAACAAGAAACATTTTCTTTAGTTTAGTTAGGAATCATGATCTATTTTTCTCTTGATTATTGCATGATTGATTAATGCTGCAGGTTCGACTCAATACGACTATTGGAAAATCTAAATGGCAAACCAACAGACTTGAGGATATCCTAGTTTTCAACACAACCACTAAGGCTGGAGCTAATCTCACTGCTCTTCCTTTTACCTCTTCAAACGATTAGCATTCATAGATCTTGACTTCTTTTTCATACATGATATTGAGACCAATGTGATAAAAAGAATGTGTTCCTCTCCCCTTATAATAATAAAAAGAAAATGAGAGATTGACAGGATTTTCAGATAGTGTATAGGGGTAGGAATGTTTCCTATGACCACATTATTATACATTATTTGGAATGATCAATTACAAAAGTTGGAAAAATGTCGAGGGTGTCGATCCAGTATGCGAGTTCCCCTTTGTTTACTCTCTTAAAAGAATAAGTCTTGGAGAGAAAGAACACCAAAGAAAAAAAATATAAAGAGAATGGTCGATTTATCATGGTATAGTACAGGAATGAATCTAGAAGGATCTTGAATGTAAGCTTGTTTGATGAGACCCAGCGATGAAAGCCTAGTAGATATAGTTGTGGAAATAAGATATGGAATCTAGAATGTTGTGTAAGCTTGCGCAGAAGTACATGTTGGTTAGGATTTAATTAGACTTGCTAGGCATATGGATTTTGTTAGGATGATCATGGCAATAGACTAGAGAATGTTGGGAGTTCCTGTGTTTTCAAACCTCTTCCACGGGTTCGGCTCTTGTGTTTTGTTTGAGGGCAAGCAAAAGCTAAGTCTGGGGGAGTTGATATAACCCTGTTTTCACTAACTTTATCTATGTTTTTGGTTTAGGATTTTGAGTCTTTATGTTATTTCTTGAGTCTTTTTAGAGTCTTTTCAGGTATTCTATGCACTGGGACAACAATGGAGATGAGAAGACATTCAGAAGCAAAAGCTAAGGAAAAGGAAAGTAAGGACGATTTCAGATTCCAGATTCAGGGGAGTGTCGATCGACACACTCCAGGTGTTGATCAATACCAGTTTTGGCCCACAAAAGTCCATGACGCTTTCAAGTTTACAGAAGTGGAAAATTGCCCCAAAAGATTTCCCTATTTGCATTATTAGTCCTTGGACGTTTTATAGGGCTTATATTTATATTTAGAGGTCATTTTTTAGACCTAGGTTCCTTTTATCAAGTTCTTTTCATCCCTATTTTCAGAGAAACATAAGCTATTCATCCCTTATTCTTCAGAGATTAATTCAGTTCTCAATATAGTGAAGAGATACTTTCATTCTATCATTTTATTTACTGTGTTTATGTTTTCTTATTCATTTATGTTGCTTGTTTCAATCAATATGTCTGAGTAGTTTGCTTGTTAGGAATAGGGTTTCTCATTAGGGATTCATATTATTTAGTTGATCGCTGTCTTTTGCTAGGTTATCTGTAGAATTCTTCATCTCTGATTAATCTTAATGCTAAATCTAGAGTAATTAACTAGATTTTGAATCCAGACAATAGATATATCTACCATAAGTATTTGTAGTTAGATCTATTATTTGATGAGCATGGTTTATAGGTGTGTAATAAGAATCGGCCCATCTACTACGGTGAACAATTAAACTCGTTTAGAATGCATGTTTAGGTTAAATATCTCTCGGCTTCTCCGGTTATTCTTAGCTATAGGCATAGGGAGCTTCGCGGAACACCAGCGGTTATTCCATAATTAGAGTATGAGTTAACAATGGTTCGATAACAACCTAGCTTTCATTAGATCTACTAACCAATAGTTTCCTGAGAATACCCTATTCATAGCTCTTTATTTCATCGTTTACAATCAATCAATCTGCAGTCTTTTTACTTTGTTTACATTTTATTTCAATCATTCCCTGCTATCTTAATCTTGACATTCAACTCATTGTGTGAACAAAAGAACTTTGAGGAAATTCGACCCTTAAATACTACAACCGATCTCTTATTTGAGAGAGTAGGTTTAAGGCAATTTGAACCATATCAGTGAGCATTTTCAACTTTTGAACTTTTAAGTTCATATTTATTTGTTCAAAGATCCAAACTATTCAATAATTCTCCCATAGTGATGGAAAATTTTTATCATCAACATGATGATTTGCAAATCTTGCAATTGGCACATCTCTAAAAGATGCTCAATATTAATAAAGCGAAAACTTATCTCCAGCATCTATAAATTCCATCCTCTTTGGATGATATTTTTAGGTGGTTTAGAAGAGCACTTATAAAACATATCTCACACCCATAAAATTTAAAATGATAAATATTTGATCTCTAATCATGTATAAATAACATGAGAGAAATATTTCTTATGCATCGTTAGCCTTATATATAATCATTACTACATGCAAAACTCCATGTTCCATGTAAAAACATGGAGATTAAATCACCATGAATCGTTCTGCAATCTCTTGGATTTGGGGTAGAAACGATTCATTAAAGCTCAATTTGAGAGTAAACATCATTTTTAGATGTTCAACTTTATCTTAAAGTGATAAATTATAGGATATGACATCACCAGAGTTACCTCGCTCTAGGTGTCAAATTCATCAAAGTTTATCGATATGAGATTCCTTTAATTCTCCCTCTCGAGATAATAACTCTTCGAGTTCATTCATCTCGAAATGAATCCCACTTTAGGATCTATATAATATCCGAACGGGATCATGTATTTAATCATGGATCCTTTTAAAAATGTGAGATTTGTAATTATCCCTCCCAATATTATGACTTTTCGAGTCTATTTCTCTTATACCGATCTAATTTTTAGATCGGTTATATTTGGGATTTAATTTGGGGAATATTGTGAAAATCGACCATCATATACAATGAGCTTATTATTAAAAATAATGGGGATTTAGCCAAAGATCATATAATGAAGGCATAACCTACCACAAAATTAAAGAGGAGATATACAACCATCGACTCCATATTATATAAATTTAAGTGAATTTACGTAATAAATTTATCATAAATTAAATGTTACCTCTGAAATGTGGACGGAAGCATCCATTGCTTAAATAAGCTTCTGTCTTTACATAAATTTCTAGTGATATTTAATCATTTTGTTTGAGTTCCAGTTTAGGTCATCAACATATACAACAATGATCACAAATCTCGATGGAGATTTCATAATAAAGACACTGAGGCATATTTCTTTAATATATATCATTTGTTTAACAAATAATCGTTTAAGCGATTATATCATATGCGTCTGGATTGCTTTAATCCGTAAAGTGATCGCTGTAATTGGACCGTACAAATTTTATTAGATTTTGAGTCTAATGCCTTTGGAACTTTAAATCCTTTTAGGATTTTTATGTATATATCGTTATCGCTATACCGGGATGGCTTGACCGGTCGTGCTATGCTTGGAGCATTGGTAAACTTCATGTTTACTATATGATAAATAAATTTGCCATCTTTATTTTTACATGATTTAATCAATGTGTGTCTCCACTCTGGTCAAGCAATTGACACCATATTAATTTATAGTCTCAATATAAGAATTATAAGAATTATAAGATAATTATCTTAGAAACTATACTAGTTTTTTTTGAGACTTTGGAGAACACAAAGCATCGATTATTATGAATCTAATGCATTTGAAAGTTGAGAGACTAGCTCATCTAGATCTTCCCATTATTTATGCACTGCCTAAACATATATCGACAAGTGCTTCACATATTCTCAGAACAGAACTATATTTTTAATTTTAAAAACATATTTTAATGTCTTTAAATATTATGTAACACATATTTATTCTCTACGAATAAAATAAAGAAAAATAATTAAGCATATAAATTCAGAACAATAATAACATGTGGATTATATCTTTTTATGCAAGAATTCAGGAGACATAGCCTTTCATATTAGAATTCAATAGGCATAGCTTTTGTTTGATCGTATAGAAGAAGGCAAAGCCTACCATATTTAACGATCAATCACGGAAAAAGCATAACTTTTTATTTCATCATTAAGAAAACATAGTTTACCATATATATATAACGATTAATTCCGGAAAAGACATAACATTTTATTTTATTTGATCTTGAAGGAGGTAGAGCCTACCACTTATAAAGATCAATCCGAATAAAGACATAGTCTCACAAATTACGATATCTAAAATATTTATGTTTTATAAACATAAACGAATTAAATAATAAAATTTTTACTTATCTCATAAATGCTTAAACGGTAAAGACATCATACTGATAACATGTTATAAACCATAATATAAATAACATATAATATTTGATTAATATATGTGTATAAGAAAGAACAAGAGAGAAGAACGGAGAGGGTTGCTCTTCTTATTATTATTATTTCACTATACGAATGAGAGTATGAAAAATATATATAGAGAAATTAATGAATAAATTATACAAAATTTGGGGATAAAATTTTAATGGCTTGGAGTGCAAGTGCTAATAATAGATAATTATCCGATTTCAACAAAAAGTAATTATTTATTTTATAACCTGAGGTATTTATCCGACCTTTGCGATTATTAAAGAAAATAGAGGTAGCCATTTATTATAAACAAATGAAAAAATTGCAAATGAATGATCCCTGCCGACAAATTAACCTGACCCAACAAATTTTCTTTATGGTGGAGTCTATTTGATTCTGATAATTAACTATGATTTTGATGTTCTTCTTAAAAAGTTTACCCACCAAATTATCTAATCATTTTCTAAACCCAAACGTGTTCCTGTCTTTTTTTTTTCTCTCACCTGATTTTCTGAATCTTTGATTAGTAAATCTATTATTTTCTAACTTATACTTTACGTCTCCGTTGAATATGTATTGATAATAATTAAGTACTTTAAAATGCTAAAGTTAAAAACTTATAGATTCTTCGTATTAAAAGGGGAAAGATAGAGCTCTCCCTCTTATATTGATGTGTCACTTTTTAATTCTCCAATCGAATGTATGCATATGGATTAAACACAAAAAAAATCGGAAATATATTATAGGAAAAAGTATCATCTAAGTAACGAGTTTAGCTAGTTGTGGCGATTCTAAAGCAACGTCAGAGTATAGATGGGGGTAGATACATTGGTTCGTATATGAATCTTAGAAGGAATGGCGTTTTTACGATTTTGTGTTAATTAGTGAAATAGCATATATTAGAAGAGCAGCACTATAATTTCATAATTAGGGTATATGACCATTTTGGAGTATGCATTATGGAATAATGAAATGGCTTTTAGCAGGTATTTTAGTTACTGAACATAGTGACAAAAAAACAATCTTTTGGTATAAGTAAATTAATCCTCTGTAATATAACTTTTATCCATTTAATAAGAAGAGATATAACTTTATTTCTACTTAATTTTTCACAAAAAGTTTCCCTAAATTAAAATTCAAAACTATGGTACCCTAAATTAACTTTGATGTGACTTGTTAACTACTGACCAATTATGGAAATCCACAGTTGAGACGCTATTTTACTTTTAAAGGAAATATGATGTTAAGAAAGGTAGCTGTCACAACTAGATACTAGATACCTTGAAAATATTTGTGTCGAACATTATGACCTTATAATAGTATTTAGGAACACAACAACAAAACAAATCACTTGGGGTCCCTAATATTTGCAAGAAATAGAACCGATCTTTTTGCAAAAAAAAAAAAAATTGTAATTTCGAGTTAAATCCCATACTAATTTTCGAAGTTTCTGCTTTGCCAATTTAACGATTTTAGAAATTTTGCATGATTCTCAAAATTTGTGTCCCATATGATTATGAGTATATACACAAAATAGCTATGGATTCAAAAAAAATTAAGAGAATAGTCATGAGCAACAGGGGTATGTCGGAAACACATGTAAATTACATGTATAACCTTAGACATCAAAGCGACAAGACACTGTTTGGGAAGCGTATGATTCTGGGTTTGAAATTTGAATTCTATTGCATTATTCGGCCCAAGTTTGTCTCACGACCAAAATAATAACCCTAAAATTAAAAAAAAAAGAGTTTTTTTTTTCTCACCGAAAAAAACTCTCTCGGCGGCGATTAATTTCATCGTCGTTGCTCTCATCTTTTCGATCCAAGTAGTAGTTGTTTTTAGAAATTGATTGTGTTTCCGATTATCCTTTTCAAATCGTCTTCTCGTTGCAGTCGCCGGTGACAATCGAAGGATTAATTTTCGGTCTTCCCTCGCCGACGATTTGGGTAAGTAGAGCCACTGATTTCCGATTATTTACAGTCGCTCTTCTTATTTCTCTTCCCCTGTACCTTTAATTGCATGTCAATCATCGCTTGTGTCTAGATATAAAGTTCGGTTCGTTCTTAACTAACCCTAATTTTGTTTTGCGTACTGTTGATGAATGAAAGTTAGGCGACCATCGAGAGTTTGCGGCTAAAGTCTCTGGTTTTTTTTGGGAATCCTTCTGTGCTTTTTTGGAAAACACATGAGGTTTGTAAATATTGATGTGCTTTGTTTGAATAACCCATGAGGTTTGTAGATATTGCGTCCTTTATCTGTGTTTCTTACATGCAACTAACCCATTTTTTGTCTCTTACTATTCACGGAAGAAGATTAGGCGATATCTGAGGCTTTTGTGGCTGACGCTGTGGGTTTTGTTTAAAAAACACTTGAGGTTTGTAAATATTGTCTTTTGAACTGTTCTCTTTTATACTATACTAACCCAAATTTTGAACGTCTTACGTTCCATGACTGCAGATTCGGCGATATCGAGGATTTTGAACGTCTTACGTTCCATTGATTTTCGTTTATTTATCGCCGATCTTCTTCTATTTCTTCCCCTTTATACTTCAATTGCATAGAAATTAACGATTGTGGCCAGATCTAAAGTTCGGTTCTTTTTTCCCTCTAACTATATCTTCTTCTATTTCTTCCCATGTATACTTCCATAAGTATCTTGCATAGGGTTCTTACTGGTTGTGTCCAGATCTAAGTTTTGATTCTTTTTTATTTATTCTCTACTAACCTTCAATTTTTTCTTAATCTCTTTACATGAAGTTAGATAAGGCGAAATCTGGGAATTTCCTCAAACTCTTTGGATTCTGCTTCGTCCGTCTAGGGTTTTTATTTAAAAACAAGAGGTTTGTTCAAATTTTGCATGTTATTTATAGTTGGTTCATATATTTTATATAGATAACATGTTATGTCTACTCTATAATGTGTTCTTGTATAATGATGCTTGTTATTTTGACTCATTTATTTCTCTCTATACTATGTTTTCATTTTAAATTTCATGCTTTTATACCTTTTTTTTGGTAGGGTCATGCTTTTATACCTTTTGGTCTGCCATTAAGTACTCCGTTATTTCATTTGTTTGCATTTGTTTTATAGTTTTTTGTATGTGTTTTATATAGCTGCTAATCTTTTTTTTCCTTCTTTTGCCGTTTGCGAGAGAAGTTTTAATTCGTTCTCCTCCTATCCAATTTGGTATTCGCCAATGAATCTGGTAAGTTCAATCCTGGGTTTCCGATTATTTATCTCTGTCTTCTTCTATTTCTTCCCATGTATACTTACATAAGTATCCCGCATAGAGTTCTTACCGATTGTGTCCAGATCTAAGTTTTGGTTCTTTTTGATTTATTCTTTACTAACCCTCAATTTTTTCTTAATCTCTCTACATGAAGTTAGATAAGGCGAGATCTGGAAATTTCCTCAAATTTTGTGGATTCTTTTTTGTCCGTTTAGGGGTTAAAAAAAAGAAGAAGAGGTTTGTTCATATTATGCATGTTATTTATAGCTGGTTCATGTGTTTTATATAGATAACATGCTATGTTTATTCTATAAGGTGTTCTTATATAATGATGCTTGTTATTTTGAGTCATTGATTTATCTGTATACTATGTTTTCATTTTAGATTTCATACTTTTATACCTTTAAAAAGGGATCGAGATGTGTTTGAGTTGATTTTCGGATCCAGTGATATAACTACACAAATACATATTTATATACATGCATATATATATATATATATATAATTAAAACAGGATTTTTCTCAAAAAAATCTATAAAATTGGTTGCTTGGGTTCCCTATATATTATCTTAGGGTTTAGTATTATTTAATTAAAAACGATTTTTAATTGGTTGCTTGTGTTCCCTATTCTCATATTGACAGTAATCCCTATCTAGTTTTCTCTTAAATTCATGTTTTTCTTTCAAATTTCAGTGTTTTCTATCTGTTGTATGTTTTGGATTTTTCTCAAAAAAATCTATTAAATTGGTTGCTTGGGTTCCCTATATATTATCTTAGGGTTTAGTATTATGTAATTGAAAACAATTTTAAATTGGTTGCTTGGTTTCTCTATTTTCATATTGACAATAATCCCTATCGAGTTTTTTTCTTAAATTCATGTTTTTCTTTCAAATTTCCAGATGTGAACTACTTTCTATAGACTGAAAAACTAATATAATGGAGACATGCTTTTTCCAGTATATCATTTTCTTAACGTTGTTGTTTCACTTGTTGTTTTTGTAGACCAATGTTGTCTCTATTCAAAGTGGAGAAGTTAATGGTGACTCGCTGGGGAGTGCATCATGTTGTCCTCATTTGTTATACTTATAAAAAACATGTTGTTTCTACACTTTCTTTCACCCTTTCCTCAAATGCAACATTGGAACAAGTATATAACACTGTTGCCGCATTTAATGTAGTAAATACGTATCTAATATTTTCCAACGGACTGTTCATTTTGTCAAATTGCAAATAAAATGTGTCAACCCAATTATGTAGCAAGTTGCGTAATGATGATTACTGATATAACCAAACATTTCATGTAATGTATGATACCTATAAATTGATACTTTGTCGAGCTTATAACCGAATGAATAACATCAAGCCCAATACAAAATTTCCAACTCAAGCCTATTGTTTTCAAATTCGTCAGTATAACTTCGTTTACATAAAGAAATTACATGAGTTGTTCTTATATAACGTTCTATTTTACAGGGTACTCTGTAAAACAAATCTATCATTAATGGCATACCTAGTATTGCTGTAACTTGTCTTTCTCCTTTGTTGTATACTTGTTCCTTTTGATTTTTTCAAAGAGGAAGTGGTGTGATCGTTAAATGCTACTCATCTCTCTTGTTATATAGGGAATGTCTCGATAACAAGTAGGGCTACAATATACTAAGATATTTTTGGGCAACAATGCTGACAAGCTTTTAAGCCACATAATTTTGAATAATTATGATTTCCCTCTAAACTCTCGCAGGGCTGCTAATCGACGGAAGCAGTCGTCATCAAACTTATAACTGAATTGTATTAAAATTGCATGCATAACAACAATAAATAATGTTTTTTTAACACTAGCACATACGTCATGCGCGACGTGTCGTCAATCTGGTGGATGGTTAGTGGTTCTCCTTTGTTATATTTATACGAAACATGTTGTTTCTGGCCTTTGTTCCACCCCTTCCCCCAATGCAACATTGGAACCCGTATATAACACTATCGCCGCATTTAATGCAATGGATACATATCAACTATTTTCCTACGAACTCTTTACATTGTCAAATCGCAAATAAAATGTGCCAACTAGATTATGTAGCAAGTTGCATACTAATGATTACTGCTATAACCAAACATTTAATGTAATGTATGATCTCTACAAGTTGATACTTCGCCGAGGCTATAACCCAATACACAATTTCCAACTCACGCCTATTCTTTTCATACCGTGTTTGCATATAGGAATTACATGAGTTGTTTTTAAATAACGTTCTATTTTACAGTTACCAATGACCATTTTATCTATTAGTCTTCATTGAATAACTAGTTGCATACAAAGTAAACATCTGTATATATATGGTCCGTTTTTGGCATATCTAGTGATATAAGAAAGGGTTTAAATATCAAATGCATCTGTAATTGAAATCTATAAAGTATGTGGTTTATAGAATTAAAAAAAAGGAACAAATACATATATATATATATATATATATATCGTGTGTTTTATAAATAAAGCGGATTACTCATTACCTACGCATGTTTACGTTCTCATTAGTAATTGAAATCTATAAGTTATGTGGCTCATCCAGAACAACGCCATATATAGATGGCGTGTGTTTTATAAATAAAGCGGGTTACTCATTATCATGTGTTTTAAATGCTACTCATCTCTCCTGTTATATATGGAATCTTTCGCTACGAAGTAGGGCTACAGTATATTAAGATATTTTCCGCAACAGTGCTTACAAGCTTTTAAACCACATAATTTTCAATAATTATGATTTCCCTCCAAACTCTCGAAGGGCTGCTAATCGATGGAATCTGTCGCTTCTGTAAATGTCGCATCAAACATATAACTGAATTGTATTTGAATTACATGCATAACCACAATAATTCATGTGTTTTAACATTATTGCAGACGTCATGCGCAACGTGTCGTTTATCTAGTGGATGCTTAGTGGTTATCCTATGTTATATTTATACGAAACACGTTGTTTTTGGAATTTATTTCACCCCTTCCCCCAATGCAATATTGGAACCCGTATATAACACTGTCGCCGCATTTAATGCAATAGATACGTATCAAATATTTTCCTACGGATAGATTTACATTGTCAAATCGCAAAATAAGATTTGGCGACCATATTATGTAGCAAGTTGCATACTAATGATTACTGATATAACGAAACATTGCAAGTAATGTATGATCTCTATAAGTTGATACTTTGACCAGTCTATTGCCCAATACACAATTTCCAACTCACGCCCATTGTTTTCAGACAGCGTCTGCATATAGGAATTATATGTGTTGTTTTTAAATAACATTCTATGTTACAGTTACCAATGACCTTTTTATCTGTTAGTATCCATTGAATAACTAGTCGCATACAAAGCAAACATCTGTATATATATATGGTCCGTTTTTGGCATATCTAGTGATATAAGTTAGTGGTTAAATATCAAATGCATCTGTGAAATCTAAAAGGTATGTGGTTTATAGAATTAAAAAAAAAATGAACAAATACATCTATATATATCGTTTGTTTAATAAATAAAGCAAGTTACTCATTATCTACGCATGTTTATGTTCTCATCGGTAATTGAAATCTATAAGTTATGTGGCTCATCAGGAACAAAAACATATATAAATGGCGTGTGTTTTATAAATAAAACGGGTTACTCATTAACTATGCATGTTTATGTTCCCTACATATAGACACCTAGTGTCGGAACTCACGAGTTCCCGCCTATCTTTCCAGATTATTTTGGTTATTTCACACCCCAAAAAAAGGCTATTTACTAAAGTTTTCTGACGCATGGCTATTTTGCTAATTTGTGTGTCGAATTTGGCTAGTTAGCTAATTGACTCTATGATTTTTCACCTTTAAATAATTTGAACTTTTTATAATTGTCAAATTGAAAAGTCAAAGTTTTTCCAATATGTGAACAATTAGATATTCTTTTTTTTTATGGACATGGATTTTAGATATTCTTATTATTTAAGACATTCATAGTAAACCATGATTCAAATGACTATGGAATAACTTGAACTCAATAAAAAAACATAATAGTAAGATAAAAAAAGGTCATTGTTCTTTTTTTTTTTTGATTTTTTTCTCTTTCTTAATAATTCTCTTTTCCTTCTTTCTTCAACTTGCCGCAGGTTTTGTGCCTCGTCTCCGACCGACGCGTGTGGGCCACCATGGGCACGGCGTTGGTCGGTTTTTTCAGATATTGTTTAGTTATCTAGTTTGGTTTTCTTGTGTGGAGAGATCTGTGGATTGGTTTCATTTTTTTATTCTTTATCTGTCTTTTTTCTTTTTAGATCTAGGATTTGGTTGATTAGTTTTTGTTGCAGGTTCTTGTTTCTTCTTCGCCTGAGTCCTCCATGGCCTTTACCGCGATGGCTCTAAGCCACTCATTATTGGTGTAGTGATGATTCAGTTTGGGCGACCTAAATTATAGGTTTCCTCACACAGGTTCAACAAACGGATCTAGGGCGAGATCCGCCTAGATTTGGGTCCTTTTACCATTTCACGTCCATTAGTTGATTTTTCCGGTCCGACGATTCCGACGGTCTTTACAAGTTTTTTCCAAGATTCCACTGTCCCGTCATCCAAGGTATCCCAAGTTTTTTCTTCTGAGTACTCTTAATTATCAAGTTAGGCTTGTAGATTGGAACTTTTATGGTTTGGTTGTCAGCTCCTTCGAAGACTTCCAGCTTGTTTTGCGATCTCGGTTGGCTCGGGTAGTAAGAAATTTGGTTCTCTGCCTCAAATCCTTTCAATCAAGTTTAGATCGTTTTAGTTTTATGTCTTTTGCTTATCTCCCTATGTTGAGATTTAGTTTCTGGGGATTAGAATCCCGCCAACTTAGTTTTTGGGGGTTAAATTTTCGCTGGCATTTATATTCCATCATGTTTTCCTCATCCCTGTTGAAAGGTGACACTAGAAGCTCGATGTGGAAACCAATGAGTTTTCCTCATAGCTAAAAGTGTCACAATTGCGGACCGATCGCAATTTTATGTTGCACAAATTTAATTTTTTGGCTAGAGTATGTGTTTGAAATTGATAAATACAATACATTATTGTAATGATTTTATGTAGATTGATTGCCCTTATTTCCTATTTGTAAGTGCAAATACATTGTTGTAATGATTTTCGCAATTTTATGTAGCACAAATTTAATTTTTTGGCTAGAGTATGTGTTTGAAATTGATAAATGCAATACGTTGTTGTAATGATTTTCTGTAGATTGATTGCCCTCGTTTCCTATTTGTAATAACATGTTATTGTTAATATATGAATCATTTTGACGGAAAAAGGGTTGTAATATTTGAAAACACAACGTAAGCTAAAACATTATGCAACAAAAAACAGAATTGACTTCTCTCTCTAAAAAAAATCCTCTTCCTTCTCTCTTGAAAACAAAAGCACCGCTTCAATTCCACGTTGTGAGCCATGACGGTCATGACGTCGGTTTGGCTTTTTGGTTTATGTTTAGTTATGTCTCTTTAAGTTGTGGTTAAGGAGATTTCTGGGTTGATTTCGATTTCGTTTCCTCCTCGATTTCTCTTGTTAGATCTATAGTTTCGACTGGTGATTTTGCAATATGGCGTGGTTTTCTTCTCTGACTAAATACTCCTTGGCCTAATCACGATCGCTCTATGCCATTCACTGTCGGTGTTGTGGTGATTCGGGTTGGGTGACCTAATTTGGGGTTTCCTCACACAACTTCAACAATACGGATCTAGGGCGAGATCCGCCCAGTTTTTTTTTTTTTTTTTGCCGGTTCAAGTCGCATAGTCGATATCTCCGGCCACAGCGTTCTCGACGGTTTCTAAATGTTTAGCTGAGTTTCCACCATCTGCCATCCAAAGTATCCCAAGGTTTTTCTTCTGAAGACTTTTAATTACCAAGTGAGGCAAGAGGATCAAATTTTCTTAAAGTGGGTTTCTCAATCTTCGACGAAATCTCTGACGCCTGTTAATTTTACGATCTTGGTTTATTTGGTTAAAGAGAGAACTATGTTTATGTGTAAAATCATCACTCATGTTTTATTTTCTCTTTTTCCGTCGTTTCCCCATGTAGGGGCTTAGTGTTTGGGGGTTTCATTCCTCGCCAGCTTGTGTTCCGGAAGATTATATCTTGCCGGCTTTGTCGTCCCGTAATTCACTCGGACTTATGTATCTGATCATGGTTTGTGATAATAATAAAACTAGCTTTGTGAAGAAAAAGAAAAGCCAAAACATTATGTTGCTAAGTTAGTCAAAGCTACTCATAAACCCACCTGTCTAGCTAAACATCACAAACTAAAATGAAAAGAATTTAAATAAATTAAAAAAAGTACATAACTTAAGCAATCTTTTACTTCCAAACAAGGCATGCCAATCATTATCTGCGTTAAATATCTAGTATGCTGCCTATTCTTAACATATTTATCATGCAAAGTTATATTATTGAGCGAAATATGCGTTTTTGTTGTACTCAATAATAAATATAATTTACATTTATATATCTATTCCCATTAATAACATCTTATCATATACTACAAGATGATTTATCTATAACGAACTTTCGAGAAAAGAAAAAAACGTAATATTTTAAATTTTGCGCTAAAAATTAAATTTTAAAAACATTTTTTAATTTTCATCTAAAAAGTTCCTATGAACATTACAAGATAATTTACACATAACAAGCCCCACAAAATTGAAACTATAATTATCTACATTTTTAGAAATTCTTTACGCGTAGTATTGAGGTTTGTTACACAATCCAAGTAATTAATAAAAGAAACAAAAAACGTCAACGTATCTTTATCTTTAAGGGTAATTTGTTAAAGAATATCCCATGTGTACAAAACAACCAAATATTTCAAAATTTAACTAAAACCGGCTACAGTAAGTAATCCTCCAACTAAAACCGCCACCTGTCCAATCTAATCACATGCCAATAGAATAATATAAAGTATTCTAATTTTCAAAAAGTATCCAATAAGATCAAAGGCGGTACTTGATTCAAATATTCCACCAGTAAGAATACAGAGAGACAGAGCTATAATCCTCTGTGTCACAGTCTATTATAATAATATAATATACACACAGAGAGAATAAAAAAACCAGTATTTGAAATAGAAGAAGAGTAGCTACCACTCCACTCTTTTCGTCTCTCTCTCTTTTTCTCTCTATATACGTCGCCATTGTTGTTGCATTCGAAGCTTTTATAGAAGAAGTAATCTCTCTTTTTCTCTATTTCTCTGTATTACTTTCTCTTTTTTTTTTCGTGATGGAGAAAAACACACCGGTGAGGAAACCACACATGTCGACGGCGGATCTACTCACTTGGCCGGAGAATCAACCGTTTGAGTCTCCCGCCGCCGTATCTTCTCGCTCCGCCGCCAGATCGCACCAGGTAACTTACTAATTCCGTTAATTTCGCGATCTACGAATTCGAATTTAGGGAAACAATCTCAGCCGTTGGATAAAATGTTTATACCAACTTTGTTTTTTGTAAATTTGAAATTTAGGGGAAACAATCTGAGCCGTCAGATTGATTTCTTTAAACTAATTACTACTAGTTTCACTCAATTTGTTAATTTCGCGATCTACGAATTTGAAGGGAAACAATCTTAGCCGTCAGATAAAATATTTAAACTAATTTTTTTGTGTAATTTTATAATTTGATTCGTTGTGATTATTAATTTTTTGTAAATTTGGAATTTAGGGGAAACAATCTGAGCCGTCAGATTGATTTCTTTAAACTAATTTCACTCAATTTGTTAATTGCGAGAATTGATTCGTTTCTGATTTAAATTTGGGGGAAACAATCTCAGCCGTCGGATGGAATAAGCAAAGTCGTATTTGGAGGACAAGTTACAGATGAAGAAGTTGAGAGCTTGAACAAGAGGTGAGTGATAGAGATCTCACGATTTTTTTTTTGTATTCGAAATTTAGAAAATAGTAGTATTAATCAGGAAGAAAACAAAACGGTACGATAATTTAATAAATGCGAAACAACAGTAAGTACGAAGAATCTGTCAATTTGTTAACAGATGATGATGATCCTGTCGTTATTTGGACTGACCCTATAGAATGTTTTTTTTTTAGGTAGGAAAGTGTTTGATTGCCATAATTAGTGTCCTTAATTATGAAGCATTTTTGGTATATCTTCAATTTAATTTCCGTTTTTGATCTTCTTTGTATCGTTCACGCTTCTCTAATTTTGTTTTTTTTTCCTCCTAATTTATTCTTTTTTTGGTAACCAATGATCCGGTCTAATTCTGATTCAAAAACCCAAAATTTTAGTATTTTTACCATTTTTAATAATTGTTGCTTGATTGGTTAGGAAAGTTATATAAATATTTTGGAACCATGGGTTAAGTTTTAACCGCAGTTAGTGCTTTCGTTAGTAAAGTTAACAGACGTTAACTTGAATGTATGATTTTACCAATTTTCTTAAAACGAAGGTTTTAAAAAACACCAAAATTAAATGAGGTATTTTAGTTACAAATTTAATATTACGCTTATTAAACGGCCAAAAATAAATTAGATGGCGGTTTTTTCCCCAATTTTTTGTTGTTAGTGTTTTTGGCAATGAATTTGATCGTAGGAAGCCTTGGTTAATTGATTCAATCTCCAATAAATCTTTGGTTATTTCTGGTTTAGATTGGTTATTGTACTTGGTTTAATATGGGTGTATTTAAGCTCATCTTTGTACACATGTTACATTCAATGAAAACGTTACTATGACATGTTATAGATAGATTCATTGTTAATTTTTTTGGTTGAGTACACAATTTGTAGGAAGCCTTGTTCAAATTACAAGATGAAAGAGATCACAGGGAGTGGAATATTCTCTGTGTATGAAGAAAATGATGATTCTGAGTTAGCAAGTGCTAATTCCGCCACAAACGGCAAATCAAGAACTTTCCAGGTTTGTGTCTGTCTCTTTCTTGAGAGAATTGGATACATTTTGTAGTTTGTTTTGATCACTTTTATGTGTTTGGATTGTTTCAGCAACCACCAGCAGCAATTATGAGTCACATTTCATTTGGAGAAGAAGAGATTGTTACACCGAAAAAGCCAGCGACGGTGCCAGAAGTTGCAAAGCAACGTGAGCTTAGTGGTACATTGGAGTATCAATCTGATGCTAAGCTTAACAAGCAATTCTCAGATGCGAAGTGTAAGGAACTAAGTGGTCATAACATCTTTGCTCCACCACCTGAGATCAAACTTCGTCCTACTGTTCGTGCTTTGGCTTATAAAGACAACTTCGACTTGGGAGAATCCGATACCAAACCCGTAAAAACGCCTCTCTAAACTTCTACTTACTCATATTAGTATGTCTCAGTCACACCAATGCACTAATTCTTGCAGGATGGGGAACTAAAGACGGCCAAGAAGATTGCGGATAGGAAGTTTACAGATTTGTCGGGTAACAACGTGTTCAAAAGCGATGTTTCGTCTCCCTCTTCCGCCACGGCTGAGAGGCTTCTAAGCACGGCGAAGTTGAAGGAGATAAGTGGCAATGACATATTTGCTGATGCGAAGGCTCAGTCTCGTGACTACTTTGGCGGTGTTCGTAAACCACCAGGCGGAGAAAGCAGCATTGCATTGGTCTAAACCCCAATAATAATTATATAGCTCAAGATTAAAATTCTCTACAAAACTTAGAAGGTTCTAACTATTTATCTTCATTAATAGATTATGTACTTTTGGATGTTTTTATTTCTATATTTTCCGGTTTTGTGTGATTGAATGGTTATGAATTGATCTGAGTTTGTTAACCGGAAAGCTAATCTGGTCTCTTAGGAATTTGTGGAGTTTGTTTGTTTTTTGTGAGTTCAGACTTTAACTATGAGTCCATTGTTTGGGTCTGTCTCTGTATTTGTTGGGTACTTGATTGATTTTGTTGATTATTTTGGGGCTAATCTGTTATTTAAGAAAAAGATTGTGGACCGTTTCGACAAAAGCTGTCTTACACGTTTGGTGCAGTGGATAGGACTGAGAGCAGATACATAAGATTGGGAAGTCTGTTTCTTTTTTGGAAAGGAACCTTTGGCCATGGTCTGTCCCAAATGAGAAATCTATGTATATAATATAATATTTTGAAAAATGAGTTGCTTTAATAATTCTGTCTTTGCTTATATGAAAATTACTTTCTTGTATTCTGTATTGAAAGCAAAACTTTTGGAAGTGTGTGTAAATATTTCAAAATTGTAAAATATTGAATTAATAAACTTGTTATCAACATCCATACCTAATACTTAAATATTTAATAGTTCAACTAAAAATAATATTATACCATTCTTCAAATTTCTTAAGAATAAATGAATTAAATTTTGAGAAATTTAAATGGCAAGAATTTAAAATTTAATTAAATTAGAGAGAAAATATATCAAAGAATACCATTGAAACTGTTTGTTAACAGAGATATTTGATATCTGCAAGTTTTGTTGAAGATTTGTGTAAATTTGAATCTTTGAGATTGTTAGTGTTACTTATGCAGCATATAATTGTTTTGATGATATGTGAGCATTACGATGATATTTAGAAAAATGATAATTCAAACTTAACTTATTTGATAGATAACAACATGAGAAATATGAGAGTGGACATGATTTTTCCTAACAAAAACTATCAGCAGATATGATTTGAATCTTTGATAGTGTTACTATATATCAATGATATTGATTTGTTGTTACGTGAGCATTACAATGACGCTTAAGAAAAATGATAATTTAAACTTTACTCGTTTGATAGATAACCACATGAGAAATATGAGTAGAGATAAAAATTTTAGAAAAGTCTATCAACATTGTCGCTCACACTACTTCCATATAAAGAGGAAGTATTGCAAACCAATATATCGAACTAACGTGACTACGATTAGGAAAAGAGATGCTCAATCCATTTCAAATCGATAAATTTGAATTGATGTCAAAGAATGTAGATAATAGTCACAATATATCTGAGTGAGATTTAATATTGTTGAGTTGTGGAGAAAAATCTCAATCTAAGAATGTATAATATGGAGCGTTTGTTCTATTTCAATGAACGTATGGTTGATATTGTTCTATTCTATAAACATATGGTTGATACTGTTTTATCTATGAACATATGGTTGACATTGTTCTATTCTATGAACATATAGTTGATATTGGTCTACTCTACGAATGTCTCAAAACGTTCTAGTGAGAGTATTTTCTGTCCATGTTTGTTTGCCCTAAGCTTTAATTTATAGAGAAATATCATTCCATATGCATAGAAAACTTGTTATTTAGATCCCTTCGAAATTCACTATTACCCTAACACTGTTAACATAACTTTTTACGCATGTACCCCTACGTTATCGTTTTAGTCAGTTGTAGAGTATAGGCGAATTATTGCATGTTGTAGGACTCTAAGATTTTATTGGGATATTGTGTTCGGGAGTTATGTTTTTTTTTTTAATATGTTTTCTTCTCTCCTGCTAACGAACAGTCGTGTGCTTTCATTACTATATGAAGGAGAAAGACTGCGATTGAGGCGGAAGAACATAACCCTTGTCTTAAAAATTTCTTGTGTTATCTGGGTTGATTGTCAATCGATATCATTTCCTTCCGATCCGAGGGTTCTTCATTCGTTTTGGGTAATTGATTTGAGTCTCCTCTCTTTGATTTTGTTTCTTCATTTGTTTTATCTCGCTGTGTCTTACTAGGGTTTTTTACTTTGTGTAGACGATGGCTCCGATTCCACTTCCTCCCCGGTTAATAGCTCTCGGCGAAGAACCTCGTGGTGAAAGGGTTAATGTTTACCAGAAGATGAAAACCCTCTACGGTATATTCAACGCTCTCGATGACGATGAACGGCAATACCTTTCTCGGTCTCCTTTCGCTAGACTGTTGGAGTTCCCCAACAATCATGCTTGGTCTGCTAGTTTTGGGATTTTTATTTTGGGTAGGCAGTTGGAGGTGACTAAGCCTAATGAGATTTGGGTTCTATTCGCCGGTACACCTATTCGGTTTTCTCTGAGGGAGTTCAAGATCGTCACTGGATTGCCCTCTGGTAGGTATCCGAGTTTGAAGATGAAGAAGAAAAAAGGCACTGCGGGAAAGACGATTCCTTTCAACAGTAAGTTGTTTGGCCTTGAGGAGGATGTAACCGTTGATAGGGTTATTACAATGTTGAAGAGGAGGGTTGTTTCAGATCCTGGTATGAGGATCCGATGTGCTTGCTTTGCCATTGTTGATGGGTTTCTTGTCCCTATATCTCACTATCCCAAGATTATTAAATCCCACGCCGAAATGGTTGAAGATGTGGATGCCTTTCT
This sequence comes from Arabidopsis thaliana, assembly GCF_000001735.4. Lineage (NCBI taxonomy): Eukaryota > Viridiplantae > Streptophyta > Magnoliopsida > Brassicales > Brassicaceae > Arabidopsis > Arabidopsis thaliana. The sequence goes on along the minus strand of NC_003070.9, from coordinate 13,275,088 downwards.
TGCTTATCCTTGGGGCGTTACACGTTTGAGATGATGATTAAGTCGATAAAAGAGAGAGAAATCAAACAATTGGCAAGTACGTGTTTTGTTGTTCAGGGATTGTTGTATGCTTTGCAATTGGTCGTTTTACAAGCTGCTCCAGCCATTCAAGATAGTCCTGTTATCGACAACCCTATTGATTCCGATTCGGAAGGTGCCGAAGACGATGTTGAAGTGGCCACCCGAGAGTCAGTCCCCTTCAAACTTAGGAATGCGAAGGAGTTGGATGAGAAGTGTTCGGTAATGCTTTTATCCGCTAACCTTTTAACTGTTATCTGATTAGAGACAATAAGCTGATCATTATTTTCTAAGTCTTTTTTTAGTCTTATCAGGTCCTATTATATAACTTATCCGTTAATATTGATAAACGTTAACAGAGTATACAAGATAATCAGATCAGTAGTCACTAAGTCTATTATGTTAACATACTCATCGGATGTTGTTTTCTCTTGTTTTGCAGATTCGTGTTGCTTCAATCATTTGTCCTGATTATGTGTTGGATCCGGCGGAAGATTTGTCGTGGTCAGACGATGAGGAGGATGAGAGGGTTGAAAATCTTCTCATGTTGGTTAACAAGGGTTTGATTTTCAAGAACGACATGTTTGACGGTGGATGTTTCCCATCCCAGATCCAATTGGCATCTAAAAAGCAAAAGCGTGGGGCTAAGTCTAATGCTACTCGGAATAGGAAAGGAGCCAAAACATCTAAGAACCATGGTGGGGTTCGGTCCAAACCTCGAAGACACACACCTGAGGAGGTTGGGAGTTCTGAGGCTGTTTCTATGGATGCTATTTCCCGTATGCTGGATGCGAAGCTTGAAGCTCATTCGAAAACAATCATTTCGGCGGTGACTGATTGGTTAACAAAAAACACTATAATTGAAGGTGATCACTTGAAGGATCCTGACAGTGGGGTAAATCACCCGAAAGAGACTGCTCCTGCTGGTAATGTCGGTGCATCAAATACTGGTGATTTGGGGTCTAACGCAACTAATGATGAATTTGGTTTTAATTCTCTCCGAACCAATTCACGTTCTCATTGCCCTGAAAGAACTTCTAATGTTGAGGCAAGTGTGGATGAAATTTTATCTTTCTATAATTATAATGTCTCAAGTGGTGCTGGTTACAAGGAGGCGGAGGTAATATCTCGTTTTCTAAGCTGTTCAGGTTCCTGCTGGTTTATTAATTTTTTCCTTATTTCCTTCTTTTCTGTCGCGGTGTAACATGAAGAAGTTATTCCTATGGATGAAGATATTCGATCTGAGGGCGACGGTGTCCATAATCAGCAGGTGAGCGTGGTGTATATTGATTTACTTGATTAAGCTAACTTATAGTTTAGTAGTTAGTGTTCTTAGATAATACTTGCGTGCTGTGTAACAAACATTCTGATATATTGTTTTGTAGGGAACTAACAATGTTTCAGATGATGTTGACTCTCCTCTACATTCTGACCATGAAGATAATTCTGATGTTAGTGTTAATTAAAACTTCTTAGCAATCAATAAGTTATTGTAATTATGTTTAAGTGTTTTGCTGTCTGAAATGGTTTTGTGTTTCGCTATAGCGCGGGAACAATGCTCCAATTGATGTAGATCTTCCCTCCGAACCCAGTCTGGTCCATGATTCCTAGGTGAGCTATGTCCGAAAGTTACTGCTCATCGTAGTTAACCATCATAGCGTTCTTATTGTTGTAAGTTAGTTGTTAAGGACTACATGATTTTTTTGGGATTATCAAATAATTTTCGATAATTGGTTTGGTAGGGTGATAATAATGTAGCTACCGGTTCTATTCCACCTCCACAAGCTGTTTCCAGAGATAACACTGAGGTTAGCAGATATATGGATTATGGGTTAACAATTATTATACCGCTCGCCGTCTGAATTGGTTTTGGTTTTGCTATAGTGCGGGAACAATACTCCTAATGATGAAGATTTCCCCTCTGAACCCAGTATGGTCCATGATTCCGAGGTGAGATATTTCCGAAAAATACGGCTCAGCGTAGCTAACCATCATAGTATTCTTATTCCTATAAGTTAGATGTTAAGGACTACATGTTTTGTTTCGGGTTAACAAATAATTTGGTAATGGATTTGGTAGGGTGATAACAATGTAGCGTCCGATGCTATTCCACCACCATAGGCTGTTTCCGAAGATAACACCTAGGTTAGCAGATATTTTGATTATGGGTTAACAATTATCATACTGATTCAACATTGTATCTGATTAGTTTAGTTTAAACTCGTATACATGTGTCACTAGTATACCTTTTTTGCATTTTTTTCGTGTTAACAAATAATTTCTGTAATTGGGTTGTTAGGGTGATAACAATTTATCGATTGGTGCTAGTCCATCACCAAAGGTTGTTTCTGAAGTTAACGCACAGGTTAGCAGATAGTTTGATTATGGGTTAATAAATATCATAATGTGTCACATTTTTTCTCCATTTGTCACGATTTTTTGTAATTGCTGTAATTGTCGGTAGGTCTCTAACGGCGACGCCGTCGAGGATGACCTCTCCCCCGGACGGGATGTTAATGTGGAAGCGGATGTTAACGAGGTTAGATTATTAATCAAATATTGGTTTCTATTTTTTTCTCCTCCAGATTTGGTGAGTTTTGTCATCGTTGTGTTAGCGTTGTTTGTAACTTTATTTTTTTATTTTTTATTTAAAGCGGCATGATATTAGCCCTGTAACTGGAGCAGTCACTTCTCCCAAACTTTCGGGCGATAATGTGGAGGTTAGCTGTTATCCATATTATCGAAATCATTATACTTTTATCGTATTAAGTTAGTTGTGTTACCGTTACATGTTTTTAGTATAATTTTAAGTGCCCTTCAAAATGATAATTCCAGGTCCAGTGCTCTCAGCTGACAACAACCAATGTGGATACCTTGACAAATGAAGTAGAGGTTAGCGTGGTATTATATCTATTTTTTCCTAGCCAGATTCTCCATATTGGCAGTTTCAAATAATCTTTTTTCTTTTTTAATTTAAGCGGCCTGAGAATACACCAGCCAATCTAGCAGTTTCATCTCCTAATCATTCGGTTGATAATGAAGAGGTTAGCAGTTATTCGTTAGCGGAATAATTGCCATCTTATTGATATAATTTAGTTATTAACTGTTTCTTGTTCTAGTTTCAGTGTTCCCAGCAGGCAGCACACGATGTTGACCTTTTGGGTAATGAATGCGAAGAAAGCCAGGTATTAGATCCCTTTATATTATCCTAGTCGGGTTGACTAGTTTTCAAATTTTTTTTGTATATTTGACCTCATTCTATTGAATTTTCGTTCTGTAGGGTGTCCCCGTGGTTGGCGTCGATTCGGTTAGCAACGAGATGTCTGCGGAGTTGCCAGATATAGTGGTTAGCAGCTAAATTACCATCAATATTTGATATATTGTCTTTAGAACTTGTTTCCAAATCAACTTCTTCTCTTTCTGTAAGGATAAATGTTTGGCGTGATAACTTATTAGGTCCTAAATTACCATCGGTTTTTTAGTTTGTTTTCAACCTTTTTTTTTGTTCTTTAAAATATTAATCCTAATATCTTTTGAAGATTAAAATAAAATATTGATTATTGATCTCTTCACACTAACCGACCTAAATTAAGTAATAAGTTTATCGTACTAACTGATTGGCCTAAAAAAAAAAAGTTTATCGCACTAATTATACTATTAAAGTCAATCCATTATTACATTGTTTTTATATGACTACCCTTTGTCTCCAATACAATCTTTGTCGTTATCTTTTTGGAGTGAAGTTTAGTTAGTGGTTATTAAGAATGTCCATAATAGTTTTCAAGCGGACCATCTTTTATCCCGGATGTGGTCATCTTGTTTTATACAAAACTCTAATTAGGTCCCTATCCCTGATGTGTCGGCCGATCTACCAGTAACCACTGTCCCGGTTAGTTTGATAACATTATTAGTATCAGATATAACTAATTCATCATTCGTTGTCAATCGATAACTTTCGCTTTTGTTTTGGTTTTAATAGGCTTTTTGCAGGGGTGCCCCTTCTGCTGTTTCATCTCCCCGCCAGGTTATTTATTTTATTTTATTTCCTTGTCTGCTAATCATATTGTTACTGAGTTAAATTTCTCTCATGTAAATTTTCAATTTGTAATCGTTCGTCCATGCGCAGTGGTTGGTTTGCGCAGGATTCAGATGAGGTAATTCGTAGTGGTTGCGCTGTTAATTCTTTGGTGATCGATTAGGTTTTTTATTAATGTATCCCATTTCAGGATTTCACAACTCCACCCCCTTCTAAAGAAGCGATGCCCCCCCTCCAGGCATTTAACTTCTTTTTTTTTTTTTACTTTAGCTCATGGAGCTCTGTTTTTATATTTTACATTTTAACTACTTGGCAAACAGAACTATGGAAATGTTGATAATGTCGAGAGTATGCGTGGGAGAAGAAGTAAAAGGCTCCGAACTCTCTCTAGCAAGTTAGATGGTCGGTTCCAGTACGACAAGAAAACGAAATTGTTAGTTGGCATCCATCCCCTGTTATTAATCAGGTCAACGTCGACCCTGAGGAGCGATTCCAAAACTCAATGAAGAAACTCAAGGCGATAAGGTTTGTTTTATCCTGTTTTTTTAATTGTTTAGTCAATACATGTTTTGTTATTTTTAATTATTTCCAAGGGTAATCTTTCAGCTTGTTTTCTTTACAGTTCTATTAGCATTTGTGGTGGGATTGCTCTATCTAATAAAGACATTTTGGACTTAATTGACCGCAAGAAAAATCTGACTTCCAAGGTATTATGTCTGTCATATATATGCGCATTTAATTTTAAATTGTTTTTTCTCATTTACTTAATTTTTTCGTGTTTTACTTGTGCCCACAGGTAATGGATGCTCTCATCAGATTTAGTCGTCACCTGTTGCGTACTGATGATGTGGACGGCGAAAAACTTCGTCTCAAAGTTCTTGATTTGAAATTTGTTTCATTGCTCTACCGGCAATTCACGAAGTTTTCCCGATGCAACTCAAAAACGGAGTTCCAATTCCCTTTACCTCTAATTGATATTCTCTCCGGCGTTGGCGAATCTGACAGTGTGCAGTTATTCACGGAGGCTGATTACATATATCTACCTTTTAACTTCGACAAAAAACACTGGGTTGCTTTAGCTGTTGATCTAAAATGCCGGAAAATCATTGTCTTGGATTCGAATATCCAAAGCCGCAAGGATTCTGCCATTCATGATGTGCTTATGCCTCTCGCAGTAATGCTGGCATATCTTTTCAAACAAGCAACCTTCAATCCTCTTATGAGTCAATTTCTTCTAGATCCATTTACTATAGAGCCCTTCTGTCATTCCACAGGTAACTTCGCCTCTTGACACAGGCATATTCTCTATATTTCTCATACGCACGCATGCTACCGGGGGTGTACCTGAATGTGTGGATTTTGATGTTGGCGGCCTACAAAGTGAAGTGAAGAAGCTAGTCTCAGCTTTAATCCTAGCTCGCGGTTACTAGATAACCGTTGTGTTAACGAATACTCTTTTATCCGCGTGTGTTTATGTTCTCGCCTCGAATCATGTATCTTAAACTCTTTGTTGAGATTAACTAAGATAATCTCCAAACGCTTTCGCTACATTTGTCTTGTAATTAAGTTTCTGAAATGTTTGTCTGGTTATCAATTTTTTATCTTGCTAACAACCGTAAGTGGATATCAGTTTAGCTGACTATTAGCAAGATTATCACGATTTATTTCATTACCGGTTGCTGAGTCTGATTTTTTTAATATTTTATTAGGAGTGTACGGAAAGAGAGAGTTGTCATGAGTTTTATCTGGTAACGATCGTAGTAGATAAAAGAATATCCTAAAACTAACGGCAGTTGGGCCATGCTTAGGTTAACTATTAATTTAACTCTCAACGTAACAATCTTATCAAATTAATAATATTAGCATATATATCGTTTGTAATGGATAGTCACTGACAAGCCATTTTGCTTTCCCGACTAAACTGGATAACTATTAATTTAGCTGTCAACTTAACAATCTTATCAAATTAACAATATTAGCATATATATCGTTTGTAATGGATAGTCGCTGAGACGCCATTCTGCTCTATTTTATTAGGCGTGTACGGAAAGATGGAGATGGCATGAGTTTTATCTGGTAACGATCGTAGCGGATAAAAGAATATCCTAAAACTAACGGCAGCTGAACCATGCTTAGGGTAACTATTAATTTAGCTGTCAACGTAACAATCTTATCAAATTAACAATATTAGCATATATATCGTTTGTAATGGATCGTCGCTGACAAGCCATTCTGCTTTCACGACTAATCTGGATAACTGTTCAGCTTGTTAGGTATATCCTAACTATTTATTTAGTTGGCATCGTAAACATCATATTGAGGTAACAATATTAGCATCTTGATCGCTTATACTGTTTATCTTGTTAGAAAATATAGAGATTAACCAGGTTAACAGGATCTATCAAATTATATGTTTATGTTCCTATTTTATAAAATTTATCTTTTTGTAATTCGTACGTTCCTAACAATATTAGCGGATAACTAGTCTATTATGCTATTATAAAATTTATCTTTTTGCAATTCGTACGTTCCTATTAGATTTTTCTATAAACACCAATAGAAGATAACTATGCTATTATTGTTTTATCGTACTATGTATTTGAAGATTAGGTCATCCTTATGTTTAACCCCAATGTCAATTTCTTTTCCTAATAACTTAGTGTTTAACAGCATATCATAACTATTTAGCACTGAGTCATCGAATATCTAAGAATTAGGGGCTACTACTTTGTTTATCAGAATATCTGTTTGGGTAGATAAAATATGACATTATAATTTAACATTTCTACTTGAAAAGTGGATGAGTTCCGATAATATTACATTTAGCGATCAATAGCCGTACGTATACACATTTAAAATTTCTGATCGCTTAAGGTTCCTTATTTATACACATCTCCAGGGCATTTCTTATTAATCCTGGCAGCATCCATCACTTTCCGCGCCAAAAAACGTCCTTGAACCATAGTTTCTACGGTCCCTACACTCAAAACAGATCATATAAATATTCCATAATATAGTCATTAACAGAAAATATTTGACATACCGGTACTGGTCCATTGCAGGTTACCCTGTTATGTCCCAATAACTTGCATTGTGAGCATCTTTTTCTTGATGCTCGCTACAAATGGAAGCGATGGTTACATCCTAATAGTATTACCATATAAATATTTTATTAGCTTTGACGTCAAATATGTTACCTTGAATTCTCCTTTTGAGAATAATCTCCGTTTCCTTGGTCGCCCAGGCGGTCGGCGCACATACGGTGGAGCCAATTTTCCACCTCCTACATCATTTGGTGAAGGAGTCAGCGTTTCCGTGTCGGGTACCGGTATTATGAGTGCTTGGTATGACAATCTAAGCCGGGGGTCGTGTGATGGACTCCAACCATCGTGTCCACGCGGAGCCCTTCTTCTATAGCCGCCGATATGGCATGTGAGCAGGGGATAGTTAGGAGCTGGAACTCCCTGCACGTACACGTTCTCTCCCATAGGTTAACTGCAAATGTTGAGCCTCTCTTTTCTCTAACCTCATATAGCCCATCCCCAATCTTTAACACAACACATCCAGCTCCTTTCTCGTAATTCTCGATTAGCATATCGTGCACCTTAGACGATAAGATATTATCCTCACTTCTGGCAGCTTGCCTCCTAAGCGCAAACAATGTTACGAGTGTGGTGCGAATTGACTCTAATATAGAAATTATCGGGTAATCTCGAGCCATAGTTAACATATTGTTTAGCGACTCCACAATATTACTTGTCATGACGTTATACATATTCCCAACAAAATGGGACCTTGTCCAATGCTCGAACCCGATACCTTCCAAGTAGTCTGCGCACGGTCCATGCTTAGCTCGAACTTCAACAAATATCCTATTGAAGTCAGTTAGTCGATAAGCTCTAGCTGCACTGGATACCAAAGAACCTACCTGTTCATATTTAAAGTACGCCTCAATGTTCCTTTTCAGATGTACGACGCAAGCAGCATGAGATGACATGGGGTAAACCTGCATAATGTTTAGGCAGGATGTGATTTTTTTTAAAACATGGTATATTAGTGACTAACTTAATTAGTATGAGATACATTATGTGTTACCATGTTACCTTACGGATGCTGGCGTAATTGAGTTGTGTCTATCAGACGCAAACACCAACTCCGGATCATCTGGTAACGCTTCTGTCAACTTAGTCATGAACCAGGTCCACGCCTCATCGTTTTTGCTGTTTACTATCCCAAATGCAATCGGGAAGACCTGAAAATTTGCGTCTTGTGCACTAGCTGCAACTAAGCATCCGCCATATCGTCCTCGTAAGTGAGTTCCATCAATTACAATGACTTTCCTCATGTAAGCATACCCTTGAACACAAGCATCAAGCGCAAAGAACAAGTATTTGAACCTCTCTACGCCAGAGTTATCTTTTTCGGTCTCCATTGCAACCAAAGAATTTGGATTTGTCTCTAAAAGACACTTGAAGTAAGGTTGGATTAGGGCGTAACTTCCCATGACAGACCCTAAAGCATTGTCCATGGCAATTTCCTGGCCCGCCATGCTTTCCAATAGGAAACGTTGAGGCTGAACTCTTGGCGTAGCATTCTTCTCAGCTCATTGGCGCGAGGCCCCCGTCCTACTCCAATATACTTAGTACGCATCAACTTGCCAATAACTACCGTCGACGCCTGCTTGTGGAAGTCTCCTCTTGCATCCACGCTACATGTATGGGTTTGGGTGGTGCTCCTGACCTCGAACCAGTCGCTATCTGGCAGCTTAGTAGCATAAACCCGCCATGGACATGTGTCGCTGACGCAGACAGCCGCCACGATGTTCGGTCCTGATTTCGCGTAGATAAAATGGAACTTCCAGTGAATTGCGTGGATTGCTAGTTTCGTGGCGCAGTCCTCTTTGCTTTTAAAAATCCGACCAATGTAGATATCATCTCCCTCATTATCAGCATATTTTAGGGCACGATGAAGAGCATCTGCGAGGAAGAGAAAACATAGCTGTTAATACTTTTAGCGAAGATGTTTAGTTATCGAGTTAAACAATTACTTATCGAACATGATTAGCTATATATAATACAGAGCTAATTAGTTTTTTTTTTATTTATCAAAATTGCTATATAGGTATGCTTTACCTTCTTTCTCTGGGTCGTCAAAATATGGTGGGGCATCTCTATCGTACAACACCGTCGGAACCGGTGTATCTTTCACCATTAACTCATTCCTCAGTACCTCCGATACTCTTGTATTGGTTGAACCCGCACCTATCTCCTTAGTGGTTATTCGTTCGTCTATCATGATACCTTTTCCCTTATCTGTTATTCCGACGGGCTATGGGGCCATAATGAGTGGGCCATCAAGTTCAGAATAAAAGTGTGACAGTGTTTCGTCACCTATAGTCAAAAGTCAGAAACCGTGAACGAATGGTAATAGTATTATGCTATCGGCGATAACATATTAAATATCAGATAACCAACCTATGCACGATGAGCTGTTGTTGTTGGATGAGTCAGTGACGTCCATTAGGTCATCGCTAGAGAAAGATACGCTTGTGGAAAGCGAGGTTGGCATTCCGAAGGTTGAATCGCTTGATGACAGTGCCACCACTTGGGTGCAAACTTCTTGTGTTTCTGCTCTTGCTAGAGTGAGTTGCAAGTCCTCACGTGGATTGCCCTTGAAAATGTCGCCACTTCCGAAGTTAAGAGCTCTAGCAGTTTTACCAGTGTCGCCCACGTTTGTTGCGTCAATTTGAGTTGCTCCTAGGGTCATTTGTGTTGCACACATCTCTCGCCACATTTCTTCCTGTTGTTGAGTTCGCCACATCTCAAACAAACGATCCCGTTCTCTCTCATCATCATCAGTAACTTTCTCTTTTCCTTTAGAGATTGGAATGGAGTCTGGTTCTGTGTCTGTTAGTGGCACACCGCTTGTCCCAGCTGTAATCTCGACGTTGTCTCTTATGATAACCCCCCCCCCCCATAAGCGTTTCGTTGGTCATTGCCTTTCTGTACGCCCATGCTGTTGTCCTTTCCCATGGCTGCCAGTCCATCACCGTCACCTGGATAAGATATATGGTAGCATATAAATAAGTTATCGGACTAAGTATATGAGCTGTAAATCAACCCTGATATAAGCAAAGTTATCCGATTTATATATTAACAAATAAATTTACTACAATATAGCGAACAACATAGGTTTTGGTTTTCACCTGATATGTTTCGCAGCAACATTCTTGTTAACGCCGTACCCCAAACAGCTCTTGTTTCCGCGCTATTCCAGTACTTATCCGAAATTTCTTCCAAAGTCAGACCGCCTATATCCAGGTTACTCCGATAACTATTAACGTTTCGACTATTCCCTCCTCGTATTATCTTCACCCGTGGATGCACTTCATCTAGATCTGCCCGTATTGCCATAAACAGTGTCATATCCTCATCGTCCAATATATCGATCGGGTTAGCGCGTCTCCAGTCAGGACCCATCATCCACTGTGGCCATTGATATGTTAACTCGATATCGTCTTCGGCACCCAGCGCTAACTTTTCCTTTACCGCCATAACAACTTTAGCAAACCCATCCTGCTCTCGCAATCGGACTCCTAACGCAAATCCATCGGCATGTGAAACGTGTTCGAAATAGCCGTTCTCATCTTTTTTCCATTCCCCAGGTACTAGTCTGACCACGAACGCCATTTACACCTGCTGGGCCAATATTCGCAGTAACAAACTTGTTAGTATCCGTTTATTTCAATTAATATGAAACCCTAAAGTAAAAATCACTCTTACGGAACTTAACAATAATATACGTATGACTCTATTATTTTACTTTTACCTTTCAATCTCGAATTCTCTGGGTGTTTAGCTCCTTTCGCATTAATTTTGTCGGAGACTAAGGTCTTTAGTCTGGTAGGTTTTTCTTTGATGCAAAGAAGAGAGTATACTGCTAATAAATACACCAACGTGTATAAGTGATATCTCGCAACCCCATAAATATCCGACATGATGATGAATATATTTTATGTTTCCAAGGTCGGCTGAGAAAATCTTCGGTTATATCTTGGGCATTAAATGCAGCCGCGTCTACTCTCTAAACTGTTATCAGAGGCTACGCTATTTTGATTTGGTAGGGGTAATTTCGGCAGAATCGTTTGTGGCAGAGGAGTGAGATTTTATTTCTCTGTTTTTATGCATAGTTACTTAATTTACCAATCTTCTGAGCATAGGAATTAATATAACCTTAACTTATATGTATTTAATGTAGTCGATTCTCTGAATTATCAAAGATAGAGAGGTAGAGCGAAAGATTGAGAGACCTTGTAGCTCTCGAATTTCTTCAATTTTAGTAAAATAAAGCGGTAGAAAATAGACGTTACTCTAACATTTACGATAAATTTAACCTCTATAATTCTTGTTTGGACTTTATTGTCTTGCATTAATTCATATTTTGGAGGATGAATTAGATATGTAAGTCATCACTAAGAATTTTTGTATTCAATTCGATAAAAAAGTTTCAGCGAGGCATTACCAAATGAATAAGACAACCAAAAAATATAGTCACATTATATATCAATTGAAAGAAAATTTATAGCTTGCAAGGAAACCAAAAAGAACTAGTATCCATAAGATGTTTAGTTTTTTTGTAAGGAGGAAAAAAAAACCACCAAGAAAGTGACTAAAATAATGATTACTCGTCATTAAAGTCATCATTATGGAGAAGACCAATAGCTGTATCACGTTTTTCAATTCTGAGTCTTTCTTTGAAAAATAAATGATTGATATAATATATGAAAGAGGTGACTTAAAGAAATGACAGAAAATAAAAGAAAAAAATATAATATATTTTATATTAAATAATTTTTTTTTCAACATTAATTAATCAAAAAAAATATTTTTATATTAAATTAAATATATTTTTATTTTCAACATTAATTAATCAATTAATGAATTTACATTTACAATGAATAATGAATTGTAGTCATTTGGAATGAGGAAGTCGAAAACCAAATTAATGTTAAACATAAATTTAAGAACAAACTACTCTAATATAAAGTACTCCACTTCTCCTGTTTTTTCTTATTCCTTGTTTTTTTCAGAAACAAGAAGAATACATACATGATATTAATTGAATATATAAAATACTCCTATCAAGTGAACCAAAACTGCATGGTCCTGGCAATAAAATAAAGACATACTCATAGATATAATAGGTGGAGGAAATAAATCCAAAATTGTATGTTCTATCAAACACATGCTGGTAAAAATTCAACGTATACAATACGAATTCAGAGAGAGAATTACTCTAAGATGTTGAAAAATAAAATAACACCATCAAATTACTAAGAACATAGTGTATTTTACAAAATATATATTGAACATTACAGAATAAAATTATAATTAAAAAATATAAACAAATGAAGAGATTACCGAAATTCATATGAGGATCATCTCTTCTTGTTCTTTTGGTGGACTTCTATTCAAATCAATCAAAACTTTTCTTTCATTATTTTAAGATGGTAAATTTAGATTAAAACTAAAAGAAGCCATAAATGATTTTAAGTAAATGGTATAAATCTATGTCAATATATATAGAAGATCAATGGAACTTACTTGAACTAGTTTTGGCTCAATTCTAAAATTTTAGTTTTGAGGAAGATAACTTTAGCTCTAAAGTTGAATTTCTTAACAAAAAAATAAAAGTTAATCCTATAAGTCTATAACCAAATTTGTAACGTAAATATATGGTGTAATTACAATCATTTATTATTTTCTTAATCTTGGTGAAAAGTTTATAAAATCATCCTATACTATTATTTGGGAAGTACATAATAAAAATTAACCTTATTTTTTGTAAGTAATTACATAGGTATGCCATTAGAAGTAAAATATTAAAGATTAAATTAATTCATCTCTTTAAGGATTAAAAAATCAAATACTAATTTAATTAATTTAATTTAATTAAAAAAACAAAATACATTATTGATTTCAAAAAGTAACCAATCAAAATCAACATATAAGATTTGATATCTAAATTTTAATTAATTTAATTAGAAAAACGAAATTCATTATTAATTTCCAAAAAAGTAACCAATCAAAATCAACATATTAGATTTGATATCTAAATTATCATATTAATATTTTTATTAAATATTATACTTCACCTCTCATCTTTATACGATTCTATTTTGGCGAAACAAATAATATCATCATATCATCGGTATATATAAAAAATTAGAATTTTTTTATATGCCATGATTTAAATTTTTAAAAACGAATATAAACTGTTCAATACATGAACAAATATTATAACGGGTCAAAAATAGATTACAGAAAACTTTCGACTGAGTAACGGGGTCATAATTTGAATATTCATATTCAATTTCATATATATTATTTTGAAAATTTATAATATTATATACTACAATAATTAATAACATATTAGATATTTTTATGTATATGATGTGATTTAATTTTTAATACAAGCTGAAAAATCCTAGAATTGACGGGTTTAGATCGATATTAATACAAGATGGTATATTATAGGAAACTTTAAAATTAACAACTAAAATACAAGTGTATAATCTTAAACTCTAAACAATATAAACAATATCAACAAAACATATACAACTATGAAAATCAAATAAAATAATATTACATATTTATAAATCATCTTTAAAAAACAATTTATTTAACTAAAATATAAACTTACCCGCGATATACCGCGGGTTAATATCTAGTTCTTTTTAATAAAGAGGGAATATTAATGTCTTTAATCTATGTGAAAAACCTAAAATTGTTATAAGAAAATAGAAAATGACGAAATAAAGATTATTAACTTAAGTCATTATTCTTGAGAAGCCCAATAGTTGAATCACGTTTTTCAGCTCTTAGTTAGAAAATAAATAACTAATATAATAGATGAAAGAAGTGACTAAAATAACTACTAATATTTTTTAATATTAATGTGTTTAATTTATTACTAAACAAACATTAACAGATAACTAATGTGAGTAGTAAATTGTTAGACTCATTATTTATGTGTTGTGAAAAAAGTGACTAAAAATTACTCACAAAAAAACCGTGCATATATAATCTGTTTTTTTTTTCTTTTCTAAAAAATCAATTCACGAGTTATCATTATTTTTTTGAGTTTGTTTGAGAACTAGTACGTTTTGGAAAAATAATTAGAAAAGTAGTACAGTTACTATTTAATATTGGGGTTATAGTACATATCGTTACTGTTGCATTTGTTGTAAGCCCCTTTTTGCCACTCTCTAGAAGTAATATTTACGATTTTATACCACTGAAACCGTAGAGAAGGCGTGAGAGAAAGGGTGTGTGGATCAGGTTTTTTTAATTTTTTTCTTTTCTTTTATTTATTATCTCATATTCCTCCAATATCTCATAATTAAAATGCTCGTTAATGAATTTTGTTTTTCTAAAATTTATCAGATACATAAAAATCTATGTTTTTTTCTCTTTCATTTGATATGCAATTTATTTGATAATTTTTATATCATAAACCATTATACATAAAAAACATGTTTGTATAGATATAAACATCTGTACATCACTGTACGGATGTATCTGTACACCATTGTACGGATGTTTCTGTACACCACATCCGTACAGTGGTGTACATATACAATCTGTACAGAAATAAACCATTCTATAGGCCATATAAATATATAAATACAAATTAATATAGATGAATAAACAATTGTACAAATAAGTACAAAAATTACTTTTTGTCTTTTTTTTTTTTTTTTTAATGGTATTTGAACAATATAGTTTTCTTATTCTCTTTATTCAATTGGTTTAGAGACTAGATAATATTGTATGCTTCTTTATTTCCCATGATTTGTGGTTGTGAGAGGAAATGCATAGTAATATCTGTACACCATAGTAATATCTGCACACCATAGTAATATCTGTATAGTGGTTGTGAGAGAAAAAAAGAAATGCATAGTAATATCTGTACACCATTATACAGATGTATCTGCACAGTGGTGTACAGATTTGTACAGAAATAAATCACTGTACAGATATAAGCTTTTTAAATATATAGATATAAATTAATATAAATGAATAAACAACTGTACAGATAAATACAAAAATTACTCTTTGTCTTTGTGTTCTTTTTTGTTTCTGGTATTTCTACAATATAGTTTTTTTATTCTTTTTATTCAATTGGTTTAGAGACTAGTTAATACTGTATGCTTATTTATTTCCCATGATTTGTGGTTGTGAGATGAGAGGTTTGCGGTTAAACACAAAATAACACTAATCGAATATAAACAAGGATATTACTAGCAGTGATAAACATCACATAAAATTTAAGCCCAAACGTAGCCAGTTAGTATGTAAATGATTCGAAGCCAACCACAAAATTCTGAATTAGCAGTCCTATTAATCTTTAGATCAAAATCAACCATCGACTAAATTATTGATTGAAGAGCAGAAAAATCTAACTTGAAAGAGAGAAAAAAAAGAAATGCATAATAATATCTGTAAAGTGGTCTATATCTGTACAGTGCTCAATAATATAAAATTTAAAATTATTAAACAAAATGCATATCAAATGATAGAGAAGAAAACACAGATTTTAATGTATATGATCAATTTTAGAAAAATAAAATTTATAAACGAGCATTTTAATTTTTAAAATCGGAGGGAATGAAATATTATAAATAAAGAAAAAGAAAATATAAAAAAACCTCACCTATACTCTACTTCTCTCACAGACGCTCTCTCTCCATAAAACCTCCTCTTTATTCTTTTAGTGGGAGATGATTTTATGAGTGAAACCATTATACGTAATTTCCACAAAACAACTCATACCCCACTTTATCTGTATTACACAGCTCGTCTATTAGATGAAACGGTGGTTCCGGGCTATTCCTCATATTGTAAATAGTAACCGTACTAGATATCTAGTTATGTTCAAAAAACGTACTAATTTCCAACATATCTCTATTTTTTTTAAGTCTGTTGCCGTTAGTCTTGTAAACCAAACACATGACCAAAGAATAAAAAGGGCAAATTATTAATTACAATATTTCCTCAAAACGAAAATATAAACTTTGGACGTGAAGGTCTTCGTACGTACACACTCACATAACAACATTCTCTCTCTCTCTCAAACCATTTCTTGGCTCTGTTATAATATCACCAAATCTCTCTCTCACTCTATCTCTCTCTCTCTTCTCACCTCCTTCTCGGAAGCGTCTCTTTTGGCAATGATGTGTTGATGTTTGAAGGAAATAGGGTTTCCCAACGACCACAAAAACTATCTGTCTCTCTCTTTTGCATTATTTTGGAACTCAAAACACACAACCGAAAATAACAAACAAGATTTTGGATGAACAAAATCAAAGGACGTGAATCACAAAGAAAATAGATGAGAAAACAAATGTTTCAAAATGAAAGGAATGAGAACATTAGAAGCATTAAGACGGATCAAGAAGTTTAATATATAGTATATACTTAACAAGATAGTTAAAGAGATTTTAAACAATCAGAGCATTTAAATATCCATTAGAGATGATGTCTTTTAAGTCATGTCTATTTTGTGTCTAATAACAAGTTAAAAAACTTGAGAATATAGTTCTTTCATTAATGGGCAAAAAAGCACCGGAAATAAATATCAAAAGTTTTTTGAAGTCATTATTACGGAGAAAACTATGAGTTAAATCTCCTTGTCAAGTCATTATTATGGAGAAAACTATGAGTTAAATCACTTTTTCAACTTCCAATAAAATTTAAGCATTATGTTTATTTTATTTTTCTTTCCAATACTCATTATTACTTTATGTTTTCTATGTAAACCTAAACTTTTTTTAAATAAAATATTTTTGAAAAGGATCATTCAACCTTGTAATCAAATAAATTTGTTGTTTCTGTAATATAATAAAAATTAAAAGTGTGATATGTTGAAAAAAATAAGAAAATATAGACTAAAACTAATAAAACCGTACAAAATATAAAATATTGATGTGTTAAACACCAACAAAAAACATTTAATGTGATAGCATGATAGATGAAAGAATGGAAAAAGAGAGATTATATATTGTAAATCTTATTGTTAATTTTACGATGAAATCAAAATCTAGTTTCGTAATCCTTTGCCATGCAAAGAAAGTACTATCGGAACTTTAGTAATGCTAATATTCTAATACATATTTCAGTTTATGCTTAGATTGTTTCCTTTAGTAAAGCACCAGTACAAACTTCTAATGAATGTAAAATAAAAAAATTCCTTATAATTGATGTGACTGATTAAAAAGACTCATACTTTTTTTTAGTAAATAAATAATAGATATGAAGAATGAAAGAAACGATTAAGAAGTTAAAACGATTAAGAAGTACACATAACAAAACATTTAATATATATACTAAAGTGTTGAATCTATTAAAGAAACCTTCATTCTTTACGTGGAAGTTTTGTGACTTGCGAGCGTTTATCATCGTTACACATATAACCATCAAAAACAAACGAATTAGTAATTCCGAAGGACACACCCGTTTGATGCTCTTTTTTAAATTTACTCTTAACAAAATACTTTTCAAGATTTTTTTTTAAAAATCATTTAGAAATTCATTGGAGACGATATCTAAGTTTGTGCCTAATAACAAGTTCAGAAATTTCAGATTAATTATATTTTACTATTAGCAATAAAAGTGACAAAAATGAATATTAAAAGTCTTTTAAAATCATTATTATTAGGAATTTGGAGAGACGTCAACAATGGGAGCAGCAAACCTTAGACGAAGTCTATCCCCACTACATGCCGAAGTGGAAGCTCTTCTATGGGCGATGAAGTGCATGATTGGCGCCGACAATCAAGATGTTGTGTTTCTCACAGACTGTTCGGATCTGGTGAAGATGGTGTCTTCCCAAACCGAATGGCCGGCCTTCTCAGTGTATTTGGAGGAATTGCAGAGTGACAAGGAAGAATTTTCAAGTTTTTTTTTATCTTTAATTTCTCGTAGTGCAAATGTCAAAGCGGATAATTTGGCGCGTAAAGTTCGTGTCCAACCGCATCATATCACTTATGTAAACAACATTCCTCAGGAATTTAAGCATTAATTTGGCTCTTTTGAACTCTAATTAATTTTGGATGAAAAAAAAAAAAAAAAAACTATAAGTTTAATCACCTTTTCTACTTCCAATCAAATTTAAGCATTATCTTTATTTTATTTCTCTTATAAGACTCATTATTATTTTTCTGTTTTCAATTTAAACCTAATATTTTCCTAAAAATACATATTAATTGAAAAAGATCATCCAACTTTTTAATCAAATAATTTTTTATCAGTACTAAATAAATTGAAAAATAACTTGGTATTCCTCCAGTTATCTTACTATGGAAATCCAATTACTATTTAGTTGTCAGGTTTAGGGTTATGGTGCAACAAAAGTTAATATAAAAACCAAACGAATTAAATATAAAAAGAAACACGGACCAAAAATAAAAAAGAACGAATTGTATTTTCCTAATATTTCCGCTTCAATATTAATGGTGGAATTATGATTTATAAAGTTTGAAAAAGTTTTACAAAATCTTAACTCAATTTAAATAAATGATTTAATAGTCACTAAAGTCATCATTAATTTTTAACACTCAATCTTTTCTTAAAATAATAAATAATTGATATGATAAATGAAAGAAGTAATTGAAGAAAAATATAAGAAAAAAGTAAAATACTAATTTGTAATCTATTAAAAAAGAAACATGTTTGAATAATAAATTACGGTTTGAATGGTAGTGTCGGTTTAGGATGAAAAATCTGTTTGCGGTTTAGACTGCTTTTTGTTTACAATTCATAAACTATAATTTGTATTAGTGCTGATAGAAAAAAAAAATATATACGGCGGATTAACTACGAACTATTTGTCTGCTCTGAAAATAAAATGGTTTAGTTCTTTAGCGGTTTATTCTAATTTTCCTATTGTATCCTTTTTTCCAATTTTTCTATTAGATTCATAGTTGATGTGATTGATTAAATAATACTTATAATTATTTGAAATGATAAATGATTGATATGATAGATGGCAGAAGTAACTAAAAAATACACAAAACAATATTAAATAAAAACAAACGAATTAATACTACGAAAACACATGACCAAAAACTAAAAGGGGCAAATCTGTAACTTCCTAATAATTCCTCGGGTGCAGGCTACAAAAAGCAGTGTTTGCCACATTAATGGCGAAATGTGACTGAAAACAAAAAAGACAAGGTCTCTCCTTACGTACACACACAGAACAACAACATTCTCTCTCTCACACCCCTTTCTTGGCTCTGTTATATCTGTATTGTTTCCTTGGCTTTACTCTCTCTTCTTCTTCGTTTGTGAAATCGGTTTCTACACTTTACTCTGCTTTTGACCTAATGTTTGGAGAGAGATTAATGGGGTTTCGAGGTTTGCATGGAGATTTTTAACTTCGGACAAGCTTCCGATCATCGTCGTCTTCCTGATTTTGGTTCAGGTGGGTTTTTACAAAGTCTCGACACAAACCCATTTCTGAAGAATCAGTATTACAACAACAGTGTTGAAGCTCTGGAGTTGTGTAAAAAGCTTAACAAAATGGGTATCTCTTGTGACATGAGTATTTGGACCAAACCCGAAGAACCATTCCGGGTCGACCCGGGTGATTTTGGGGCTAAAACTCTTCATGAGTCTTTTGGGTTTGACCAGAATCTCACTGGAGCTTCTCAGATTCATGATGGGTTTCGTAACTTCTCCTCTGTTCGTGTTCAAAACAACAACTTTCATGGAGTTTCTCCTTCTCCAGGATTGCTTGGCCTACAAGATTCCTTTAACCCCAACGGATTTGAAGAGATGATGGCTTTTAAAGATCACAAAGACTTCCTCTTAGACCACATCAATGAACCCATAAAGCGTTCTCCGTTTCTCAGAGGCAACGATGCTTTCAAGGGTTCGTTGATGTTTGAAGGAATTAGGGTTTCTCAAATCCTAGCCGCCATGGAAGGTTCTGGAGCTTCTTATCCAGATGAGCCTAAGATCAATGGTGGTTTGCCTCTGGATCTCGTCTCCATGGTTGAGATTTACGGATCTGTGAACTTAATGGCCAGAGATCAGATTGGGTGCAGAGCTTTGCAGAAACTGGTCGAAGAAGGAACGGTTCTTGATTCTAAGGTTATATTCCTTGAGATCATTGACCATGTCGTTGAACTTTCCATGGATCCTTTAGGGAATTACATCGTCCAGAAGCTGTTAGTTGTGTCTGATGAGGAACAGAGAACAATGATTGTGAGTGTGTTAACGTCAAAACCAAGGGAGCTTATCAAAATCTGTCTCAACACTAATGGGTAAGCTGAAACAAAACCATTACAAATCCCCACGAGTTCTTATTGATAAAGACATTTCAAATTTTGTCTTTTCTGTTTATGGAAATATTTGAAATGTCTGCACATCACTATCACTAAAAGTAGGCAACATTTGGTAGAAAGAATAAATTTACTTTTTGCTGTTTTTGGACAAACCAAAACTGAGACATTTTAATGAGTTTTTGCATTCTGATATGTGGCTAATGTGTTTATTGATTAAAACAGGACAAGGGTTATACAGAAGATGATTAAAACAGTGAAAACAAAACAACAGATTGCATTGGTGAAGTCAGCTCTCGAACCGGGTTTTCTTGTTCTTGTCAACGATTCTAATGGGTACCATGTGCTACAGAGTTGCTTGGAGTTCCTTGTACCTAATGACAACAAGGTTTAGTTTCAATCACCATCTTTTGTTTCCAACTTAAGCTTTGATGAATGATGTGATCTTTCGTGTCAGTTTTTGTGTTAGTAGCTGCGACTAACTAAGCTGTCACACATATTAATCTCCTTCCTTTTGTTTCTTACTTACGTAAGTTCTGATGAATGTTGTGAAATCTGGTGCCAGTTTGTGGTTGAAGCAGCTACAGAATATTGTGCTCAATTAGCAACTCATCAATACGGATGCTATGTTCTTCAATGCAGCCTTATAAACACTGTTGGACTGCAACATGAGAGACTCGTCGCTGAGATATCAAGAGACTCACTTCGCCTTTCGCAAGATCCTTTCGGGTAAAATTCATATCGGCTTTATACTCAAACGAGTTTCTTATAGTTTGAAAAACTCTCTTTATGGTTTGTGGAAATGGGCAGGAACTATGTGGTGCAGTGCTTAATAGACCAACAAGTTTCTTCAGTGAACTTGCTGCTTCCATTTAGAACACATTGCATCGAGCTAGCGACTCAGAAGTTCAGTAGCCATGTGATTGAGAAGTGTCTAAGAAAGTATCCAGAGAGTCGAGCTGAGATCGTCCGCGAGCTCCTCTCTTATCCAAACTTTGAACAGCTTCTGCAGGATCCTTATGCAAACTATGTGATCCAAACAGCTCTCTCTGTAACCAAGGTAAGTCCAAAAATATACATAATTTATACAACCAAGAGCTTCCAAAAACATAACTTGACATTGGTTTTGGGGTTTGTTGAAACAGGGAGCAGTTAGAGCTAGATTAGTGGAGAAAGTTAAAAGGTTTGGGAAACTACAGTCGAATCCTTATTGCAAGAAGATTTTCTCCAAGACCATCTTGAAGAAGTAACTTTGATTAGTGTCTAAAAACTGACGATATTTTGTGTATTAAAATCGGATAGGGCATTAGCAAAAAACACTAGCCTAATGTTTTTGTTGTCGGTCTCTCTTTTTGTAGTGACAACAACTTTTGTCAAACTAGAACTACTTTTTAGTCTGTGTTTTAGGCCAATGCTCTTTATATATATACATAAAATAAAAGACCGCCATCGTTCTCTCTATCTCTCTCTCTTTTCCATTATTTGGGAACTCAAAACATACAAACGAAAATATCAATCAAGGTTTTGGATGAACATAGTCAAAGGATGTGAATCTCAAAGAAATTTGATGAGAAAATAATGAGAGCATTTAGATATCCATTGAGAATGATGTCTAAGTCATGTATATATGCCTATTAATAACAAGTTCAAAAACTTCAATCTTTTATTAATGGCCATAATAGTGAAGAAAGTTGAATATCAAGAGTCTTTTCAAGTCATCATTATAGATAAAACTATGAGTTAAATCACCTTTTCAACTCTCATTAAGATTTAAGCATTATTTTTATTTTATTTTTCTTTCCAAAACTCATCATTACTTTATGTTTTCTATACAAACTATATATATATATATATATTTATCAATACTTATTTATTGGAAAAGATCATCCAACTTCTTAATCAAATCAAAATTTTCAGTATTAAGGAAATAGAAAAATATATATGTAATATGATAAAAATGTGATTTAACTAGTTTTCTTTAGTATAGGTGAAAGAAAAGCAAGAGAATAAAAGAGGTTATATATATATATATATATATATATATATATGTTGTAAATTTAATTATAGATGAAATCAAAATATAGTTTCGTAATCCATGGCCAATTAAAGTATTATCAGAAATTTAGTGATACATATTTCAGGTTATACTTTACTAGATTGGTGATTAATTGTTTCCCTTGGGTCTAACATCATATTAATATAAAATACTAATAAAGCACCAGTACAAACAAATTTAAAATTAAAACATGACTAGTTACGGACTTACGGTTTACATAGCTTGGTTATTATTGGTTAAGTTTTGGAATCAGTTTAGTTGTTGTTGTATTACAAACAAATACGAGAATAAATACAAGACCAAAATAAATAAAAAGGGACAAATTGCAAATTCTGAAGTTTTCCTAGCAGGCTGCAAAATGCAGTATCTTAGAGAATTGAACTTTTTTTTGTTTCCTGTTTTAAGAAATGACTTTGATTAGTAACAAAACCTTGTTTTTTTTTTTTTTCAAGATCTGATAGGGCTTTAAAAGGACATGCCCTTTTTGTTCTTGTTATCAATTGCAAATACCAAGAAATTTACTAATACACTAAACAAATGGTCTAAGAGATATTAAACAAGGAAAGCAAACATATATTTATTAGGGATGTAATTTAATCCATTTTATATTTAATAAAAAAAATTATTTATTTATTAGTTAACGTACATTTATAGTGAGAAAATTTGATGAAAATTAGAAAGTTTAAAAGTTAATCATATTTAGGTGTAATTTTACTAAAATTAAAAAAAAATTGGGAGCTAAAAATTCTCCCTATATTTCGCTTTACCGCTCTTTATCTTTGATGATGAAGAGATGCAACTACAACAAATACATATAAAGGAAAAACAAAACATTGACCAAAAATACCCAAAATATCTTTAATAGAATATTATTAGACAATCCTACGTTCATAACATAGCAAAGTATCAACTATACATTCATATAATATAATAGTATTATCCATAAGTTCATAGAAATAATAGTATCAACCACACTTTCATAGAATATAACATATTCTCCATTATATACATCTGTTACATACTGAAAGTTTACTACACAACTCAACAAATAGAAAATATTGAATATGTCGATCTGGCATGACTGAGGTTTGGATTAAAGGAAAAGCTCAATCCTTTTCAAAGCGATAAATCTAAATTGATTTCAAAGAATGTCGATAGTAATGACAATATATCGGAGTGAGATTTAATACTAGTAAAAGTCTTCTTAAGAGTTATCACTAAGACTATTCGCATGCAATTCGATAAAACAATTTTCGTAACGAGCCTTTACAAGTGATGAAGAAAACATACAAAAATAGTTATAATATATTTTGATCCAAAGTGAATCTATAACTTGCCAAGAAACCAAAAATAGCTAGAATATATACTATTTTTAGTTTTCGATAACGAGGAAAAAATAAATAAAAACCAAAACAGATAAAAAGAAAGAAAAAAGTAACAAAAATAAAGATTACTAGTTAATAAAGCATCATTGTGGAGAAAACCAATAGTTGAATCACGTTTTCCAACTTTAAGTCTTTTGGAAAAATAATCATTTGATAGATGAAAGAACTGATTAAACAAAATGACAGAAAAAACAAAAAGAAATATTATATTAATGTGTGTAATCAAATAGATAATTAATGTGAGTATTAAATATTATACTCATAATTGATGTGATTGATAAATTATTGATTTGACAGAAAAGTGAAGTGAGTAACAAACACAGAAAACAATATAATAATAAAACATATGAGCAACATCTCAAATCAACAAAGAAGAGGGACCATTTTGCATCGAGCGAACAATCTTGATAAAGGTGCATGTATTTTGTGGAGTTGGCTAGAGGGGTGGGGAGATTCTCTTCTCCAATTGCACCATCGCTGAAGCAGCTATCATTCATCGGAGCAACACCCTGGCCTTGACATCTCTCCACCACAACGCCCAAGAAAGGATTATTTGCCTCTTGTTGGTCTCCTTTTCCCTAGGCGCAAAAAGTATAGATGCTGTAAAGACATGTTTCAAGAGCTCTCAAGACGTCAACAGTTTCCAATCTACTCACCAATACTAGGAAAAGAATATGCTAAACCAATATTGCAAAATTAATTTAATATAATTAATTTTTAAAGTATTGTCTATGTAACGCATTTTAACTAAAAAAAAAAATATTATACTATAAATATTTTATCTGCACCATCATATTTCCTTTCAATATTGAAAACATATTTTCAAGCGTTCGTGCTGCTTGATCCGTATTTGTACCGTTAGGCATGACCAAAATCTAATCGTAACCGTATTTCGGACCGTAACCGGACCGTTTTTAAACCGTAGCCGGACTGTAACCGTATAAAACGGTTAATAACCGTAACCGTTAACCGTAAAATTACATTAATTACGGTTAAAAATATATACTAACTGTAACCGTTAATTAACCGTAACCGTATCAAAACTGTTGGTTAACTACAAAATATGAAACCTGACCAAGTTGCATTATTAATAAAAAGATGGACATTAGTTTTGCATTATTAACAATGATAAATGATTTTAAAAATTCCTCAATTCTCATAACCCAAAGAAGTAGTAAAGTTTTTTCAAAACCGATAATTGATTGACTAGGAAGAGAAAACGAGAGAGCTAGTGTGATATCATCAAATGAAGATAAAATAAAATGAAATTTATGTGCCAAAACACACGAGCACTTGAATGTAGCTGGATTGAAATAAAATAAAATTTCAACCTTTAAAATTTTTTGTGGCAATCCGTTAGTTCATTTCAATCTTTAAAATTTATGACCAAGTCAAATCCTACGTGGCAAAACTGCAGAATTTTAGATCGTCAAAGACTTGAGCTTGATCAAGTTTTGTAATGTAGCCGTTTATGACCAAGTCATCAATGTTTGTTTGATTTAAAAAATTTCAAAGATTTTTTCCATAAATATAGTAGTCAGTTTTTCTATAAATATTATGCTAAATATTTCTAAAATAAAGATTATTCTTCTTGCTTCATCCAACGTTAAAGAGATTTTTTTCCATCATATTTTTTGACTTTTATTAATTTTGCTTAAAAATGTCTTCCGATTCATTTCGATCTAACATCGGCACACCCATAGAAGATGTTCAAAAGAGAATTATTGGATTATAGTGATTGGATTATTCACTAACATCGGCACACCCATAATCTAACAATGGCTTGATAGTGATTGGATTATTCAAAAGAGAATTATTGCTTTTCGAGTTTTTTATGAAAGACATACGTCTGATAATATTTTTAAATTAATAAAAATAAATTTAGAAGAATATAATTTAACAAACAAAATATTTTCTATTTCTTTTGATAATGCATCCGCTAATACTGCTTCCATTGATGAATTAATAAATAATTGTAGTCTTATTTTAGGAGGAAAATATTTTCATGTTCGATGCATTTGTCATGTCTTAAATTTATGTGTTCAAGATGGTTTATTGGTTTCTCAAAATAATCTTATTTCTCCAATTAAAACTGCTTTGAATTATTTATGGGGTCATCCACAATTAATGAAAAAATGGTTTCAGTTTTGTAAAATGCATAATGTATCTCCCAAAAGGTTTTCTTGAGATGTTTTTACTCGTTGGAATTCAACATATGATATGCTTGTTGATTCTATTGGTTATAAATATTTATTGTGTAGTTTTATTCAACAAAATTGCAGTTCTTTAACTTTATGGCCCACTCATTGGGATGATTGTAATGCACTTTTAAAGTTATTAAAATGTTTTAATGATGCAACGTTTTTATTATCCAGTGTTTATTATCATACTAGTCATTTACTTTTATATGAATGTGTTAATATTGCTGATGTGATGCATGAACATGAAAATAATACTGTTTTGTCATCATGCATAACTAGTATGAGAGATAAATGGTTTAAATACTATAGAGAAATTCCACCTCTTAATTTGCTTGCATCTATTTTTGATCCTCGAACTAAATTTGATGGTTTATTTGATTACCTCGTCGCATATTATGATCTATTACATTTGTCTGATAGTATTAAGTTCCAAGCATTATTTCCAACTCAAGAAAAGACATAGAAATTTGTATGATGAATATTATATGAGCATTTAGTACCACAAGGAACTGAATCATCTCTACAAAATGATATGTCATCAACTTCTATGTTAAGTCTTGCAGAAAGAATGCGTCGACGTAGAAGGCAACGACCATCACAAGGTAATAATGCTGAACTTGAAAAATATTTATCTACTAATTTTGAGTTTAGTGATGCAGATGCAGGTAATAACTTTCAAATCATTCATTGGTGGAAGAGTCACCAATCTCAATATCCAATTTTAGCCATGATCGCAAAAGACGTTCTTTCTTCACCCGTTTCTACATTTTCCGTCGAGCGAGCTTTTAGCATGGGAGGTTAAATACTAGATGAAACTCGATCAAGAATGAGTCCAGATTCTCTTGAAGCTCAAGCATGTCTTGACGATTGGACCAGAGCCGGATATAGACAACAAGAATTCCTTCGAGAGAATGAAGAAGAATTAGAAGATATTGATAGTGATTTATCATCAACGAGATCAGTAGATAGTGATTAAAGTTTATTTTTTATTACTTGTTTTACTTAGCTTAATAAAAATTGTAATAATTAATAAATATGAATTTTTTGGTTACTTCATTTTTCTAATTGCATAATTATTTCACTTAAATAGTACCTTAATCATTTCGTAGTTTATTTATTTGTTGTAAAAAATAGTTTATATAATTATTCTTTTAAAAAATATTATTTAAGAAAATATAATATTTTGCTTCATATAGTATTATAATTATCTAATAACCGTAACTGTATTTAAACGTAATCGTATTCAACCGTAACCATTTTAACCGTATATTCAGCGGTTAAGGTTAAAGAAAATTTGTAACCGTAACCGGTGGTTAATAAATCGTAACCGTAACCGTGGCCATGCCTATGTACCGTCAGATCCGTTTGATAAGCTTAGGTTATTGTTGAGATGTATTATCCACCTGTTCTGCATGATCTGCTCCGCCCGATATGCCTTTTCCATTAAGAACCTAATTCCTCGAGTAATAAAGAGAGAATATCTTTTAGAGAGAAGGAAAAAGAAAAACTTAAAAGAAAAAAAAAGTCGAAAGGCAAAGTGATGAAACGAAAGATTAATAGTCGCTTTAAAATCATCATGCATAAGACTCAAAGTTGAATCACATTTTTTAGCTCTCCATATATACCTTATGCATTGTATATACTTTATTTTAATTTTCAATGTTCATTATTACCTTGTACATAAAAAAATAAAAATAATATTTTTAAAAAATAAATAATTGATTTGATATATGAAAGAAGTGAGAAAAGTATAAATAAAAGTATAATAAATGATTGATATGATAAATGAACGAAATGACATAAATCCAGAGAAAAGTAAATTATTAATGTGTTTAATTGATTTTTTAAAAAAACAATTGACTAAATAAAACAGATTTTCTTACAAAAGTCAATCGGTGAGTATTCTCACAACGTCAAAAATATACGCATACACGTATTTGACATTGTTCATAAATGATATTTTATGTGAAGCCTATGCACGGATACGCATAGTAATTTACTTTTCTATTTCTGTAAAACTATCGATTTGATTGTTGTAAATACGCAACATTCACATCATTTCAATAATAATAAGGTATAATAAATCTATCTCTCTCTTTTCTCTTTATTATTCAGTATTTCAATTCTTTTGCCGCTATTGAAAAAATTATATTATTTGTATTTACCATAAATAAAATACCTAATAACATATTATCTAAATGGTCACTCTAAGATCGCTAATAAAAATATAATTATAGAATATAAAGTATTATACCAAAGAGTATGTCACATCACTAAAAGAAAAGATTTATTATTTGTAGTTGTTTTTGAAGACATTGTTATTGAAAAGTTACTATAGTGAGAATTATGTCGCCTCTATAAGTAATTGTTGAAATGAATATTTGTGTACCATAGCAATGGACACTGTCATTATAATTATTTTACTGTTATAATGTAGATGACTCTATCACCATAATATTATCGTTAAACTAATTATATTTTTGGTTAATATATAAGGAAGCTCAGCCACTTGTATAAAACCTATTATCCAAAATTTGTAAATTTAACTGATTGGCTATTAAAATTTCATATTGATTTTGTATTTAAATATTTTTCACTAATAGTCATAGAAAAATTTATTGAAACATTTATCACTTTTCAAACAGTTATGAAAACAATATTTTCATTATAACTTCACTATTTTTTACTCATTCATTAACTCAAAAATCATATCTCTCTTTATATATTTTTCTAAGAAATTTGTTGAAGTTTTTATTTTGGAAAATATTTTGATTTTTTTTAATTCATAGCTTAATCACAATTATTGTTTGTACTGTTATATGTTTTCTTCGTTGGGAAATTTACTCGCGAAGAATTAACCACAAGTATTGGTTTACTTTTCTATGAAATAAATAATATTATTTTACTCATAATATTTTATTCGCTTTTTGTGTTTAGATAACAAGTGATAAAACATTGCGAAACTTAAATTTCCATATATCAAAGTTATTGGCGTAAACTACATAGTATTTACGATGAAATCCAAATTTATGATCCGATTACCTTTCCAAGAGTATAAAATAATATAAAAAAGAGTCTGAATAAAAATTATTTTTCTTTAAAAGTTTTAATCATCACTTTGACTAAGCCTTCATACCTCGTTATTTATAAGTCATTGTTGATAGCTTTTGTTTCAATTTAGTATTTTATTTAAGAGCTCTAGTATAATTCATTGAAAATCAACTCAAGTTATATATACTCTTTTTTTTTTTTTTGGGCAAAACTTAAGTTATATACTCTCTTTGTTTCTCATCTAAGTGATGTTTAAAAGTTTTTTCACATAGATTAAAAATTATAGAAATTGTATCTAATTTCTATTTTCTTACGCAAAAATATTAACTAAAACTAATTCAACCAACGCAAAAAGATCTCGGTCAAAAGAGTCAAATACATTTAAATTTTCTATAAAAACCAGAAAACATCATGTAAAGTAATAATCAAATTTATTTTATAAAATCAATGTAAAACAAAATAGATAATAATATATCAGAAAAAAACAATTTTAATTAAGGAAATAACTTAAAAATCCATAAAGAATGAAGTCTAGCCCACTTTGTGCCTAATAATAAGTTTAAAAATCCAGTTTAATCGTCTTTAATGAATATCAAAAGTCTTTTAAAGTCATTATTATAGAGGAAACAAGGAGTTAAATTAGGTTTTCAACTCTCAGTATGATTCAAATTTCAAGTATTATTTTGATTTTATTTCCCTTTCCAAGACTCATTGGGTTTTTTTTTTGCCCACCATTTTCATTCAGTGTAATGAAACCCTAGTGGATATTAAAGATGATGAAGTAGAAACCAAATTAAAAATTAAGCACACTTATCCTACATTTACAAATTATATTAAAAATTAAGCACACTTATCCTACCCAATTTAAAATATAAGGATAAGAGAACAAAGATCACAACGTGTCCACATGTGAGAATGAGGAGAGATGACATTAACGGCATAAGCCAAATCCACAATCAAGCGCAGCTCCGTGGCGGAAGTTTAGATCCACCACCACACACTTTTTGTACAACCTTAAATGTTGCTAATCCGAGACAAATTCGTTGATTCCGTCTTGAATATCCTTCAGAATAATTTTAAATTTTCCATCTCACACAAATATCATTACAAAAAGCTTCGCCAAAAAACTAAATCATGACTTTCTCCATACATATCGACGAGATGTTACTCTTAATTAAAAAAAAATTATCGCTCTAACGGAAGAACAAAGAAAATCTATCAAATAGTTTTGGACTTAATCTTTAAAACATGTAGAAAGAAGAGATAATACATTTTGAGCAAGTCGGACACTTATTTTCCCAAAAGAAAATAAAAACTAAATCAACAACAAGTCATAAAGATCCAAGACAAAATGTTTGCTATAATACAATCGGAGTATCATCGGAAGAGAAACTCTCACTTTCTCAAAATATGAGAGTTAAGAGAGAGAGAAATTTATACTCATTGGATTTGACTAGTTTAGGTAGGAAGTGAGAAGAATTGAAAATCATATAAATAATTATAGAGTACTCTCTCCATCTAAGGTGTACACATCAGCAAAATAATAAATCAAAATAACTAAAATGTATTAAAAATATAATTAAATTCAAATATACTTTTAATAAATGATATACATAACAAAAGATAGCTGCTTTCAAATTTCAAATTCCGTAGCAAACAATAGCCGGAAGAGTCGAGAAATGGTTATACAAGTAAGGTAATAGAACGAGTATAGCACATATATCATTCATAGCTGCTTTTGGGAAGTATGTGACATTGAATGACATGCTATGCAATGCATTCCAACTAAGATAAATGTTGGAGAGAGCTTGAAAATATTTGAACAAATTAGAGAAGTGGAAGGGAACTTATTAATGAATTTGCCATTCTAATCCAACGGCTGTGGTGAAGACGCTCCAAAAGTTATCGAACTGAAAGATAGTGCGCAATCCTCCCTCTTCGTTGCAAGCAACTATGATCAATGTGATGCAGCGCACTGAAAATATACGTTGCATCACAATGTCTAAACAGATTCATTTAGACGAGTTAGCAAAGTAAAAAAATTATATATTCAAATTAAATGAAATTAGATTTAGTGGTACTTGCAAACCTAGGATATAAAATATCCACATTATCTCAAAACTTCTAAAGAGTTGTAAGAACAAACTTCTCTCAACAAAATTGACTTTTTCACCTTCATATAAAAATATGAACCATGAAATAAATTAATAAGTGTCCATTCAAATGTTCTCAAGACTATTTGAAGATTCAAAAAAAATAAAAAAAAATGTTCTATTGAGCTAAGTACTCTTTTAAACATATTAATTCAAATTCAGTTGTATATAATGATAGTAGGATCTATGTAAGTTCTACCAATACCTCAAGTCTGTCATGTTCAGTGTCATCTTGAGTTGTATTGTAAAAGTAATCAGCATAATCAAGACCAGAAAAGGGAATCAAATATTAAAAAGAAAGTAAAAATAGATGACTGGTGATACTTGACTATAGACAAATCCATTGGGGATGATCAGTAAGAGCATTGATAAGTGTTTTTCCAATTCACTTGATGAATTTTTAAGATAACTTAAAAACAAAGTATGAGTAGTTTGCATAGGCCACCCAAGGTAGAAATATTCAGTTGACCTACAAATTCAAAGGAAAAGATATCAAGTTAAGACTTATGAGATCTTCGAAAAGGCTACTATAATATGATCTATGATGCATAATTGCATATTCATTGTACCAAAATTATTCGTTTAAGTCGTCATAGTTTCTCCCCTCGACATGCTTCCCTCTTGCACTTCTTTTGGCTTCATGTAGTGCATAAATTAACTTAAAAATAGAAAAATAAAGAGAGTAAGAATTGGATCGGAAGCAAGTTAGAGAAGAGAAAATCGAGCAGATGGCCAAGAAAGCAACCGTTGCTATTCTCTGGTAAGTAGTAGTCACTAGTTTCTTCAAGAAAACTTTCCTTTCTCCACAATATGCCGGTTTGTTAAGCTCCCTTGTCTCTTCATTAACGTTATTCCCCCATATCTCCAACCTCTCATAAGCCATCTTTATAGATTTGGAGAATATAAATAAATTAAACATGGACTAAGACATAAGTAGGGAAAATTTAAACCAAAACCATTCATGGATATATATATATATATAACAAAGGCATTTTGGCATGAATTTGAGGTTTACAGTTTCTCTCCAGACTAAAAGATAGAGTCCAGTGTATTATAGTTTCCGGTGTTGGTCCTTCTCTTCTTCAATATATGCGGTGACATACGACTGACAACATGAGAATATAACTTGGTAGAATAGGCACAAGGACCGGTATCTATAATCACATGGAAGAGCCTTACCATTTGTATGCTTTAGATTCAAAAATTTGTACCATCTTATGTAGTTTTCCAACAGTTTATTCATCACGGTATCCATGGGCCATGACCTCCGCCTAGTGAAATTAGAAGAAAAGTTATAGTAGAGTAAAGAAGTAGAATTTCTTTCCACTAGTAATTATGAGTTGAATTTTTTTTCCATATGAGGAAAAGAAATGAATTATTTTTATTCAATTTCATTTTTGACTAGTCAGTTTTTAACATATGTGATAATAATTTATTTTCTACTATATACATCAACCACTTAAACCCATTATTATTTTCCGCTTTCTTAACAAACCCAAATTTTGTCTACAATTGCCATAATCATTATCCAAATTTTGATTAAGGGCTTGATTGGTTCTCCCTCTACCATCCGCAAATAGAGCGTTTGCGGTTGGTAGCGGTTGTTAGCGATTGACACCAATCATAGAAACCGCTAGATATCGCTTTAGACCGCTCGAATCACCAGTTTTCAAAAGCTCATTCCCGCAAGCGTTTGCGGTTGCGGGCGGTAGCGGTTAGGTTAACAAATAATAATCTTTTTTTAATTAATTAAAATAATTGTGGCTTCCATCCAAATCCTAATCACTATAATTAAAATAATCTAATCTTTTATATATATTATTTTTATTAGAAAACCCTAATCAATATATTGTAACCCTATTCTCTCAATTATGGCATCCGAGAAAAATCAAAATCAAGAATCAAACATAAGTATCATCTATCCTTTTATTCATTCATTAGCTAGTGTAATTTTTTGACTATTTCATGGCCTTGTTGTTTTTATTTTATTTTGTATTCTTTTGATTTTTTTGATTGAATACATTTTTCTATTTGTTTTCTCGATTAGAAAATCATCTGGCTGGACGAGATGATATATTGTATTTTTGTTTAGTCAGAAAATCAATTTTTCGAATATTATCAATTTATCACAATATATTGTATTTTTATTTCTAGTAATATATTATATTTATTTTGGTTATTTTTATTTAATTACTATCGCACCCGCTGGTTTACCAGTCATAAACTTCCGCAGACGCACCCATTATCAAACGCTCAACCAGTCGTTCAAAACGCTTGATAACGCTTGAAACCGCAACCACCCGTTTCCGCAAACTCCCGCAACCGCAACCGCACCTGTTGCGTTTAAACCAGTCAGACTCTAAATATATATATTTTCATCAGTGTGATAGAAAATAAAAGAAAAGAATACCGATATGATATGTTAAAAAAGATAATGGTTCTGAGAGAAAGCGTATAAGGTGTAGAGGATCAATCGGAAAAGGGTTATCAACGGTGAAGTATTAAAATGGTTTAAAAATTTCCCGCCAAAAAAAATTCGAATTTTTTTTTCCGGGAAAATATTTGTTACGGAGAAAACAATTTGGCGAGAAAAAAAAAAAAGATTTTTGCGGGAAATAAGGGTAATTTCAGTTATTTTGGCGGGAAAATTTCAGTTTCAAATTACATGTTCTCATTAGATAAGGGTAATTTGGTTATTTTGTTCAACAAAAGAGGTATTTTTAAAAATGGACAATAGAAAAGGGTATTATTGTAAAAAGAGAGTAGAAAAATGATAGTTTTGCAAATCCCCATATTATTTTTGTATTTTTAATTAAAATTCTTTTCTTCTATCGTTTAATACCCATTTTCATATATTTTTCATTTTTACTTTGAATCATATTTTATTTTTAATTTTAATATTGAAATTTTTTCAAAAGTAACAATATCATTTACACATGTGTACGTACACATTAATAATTTGTGTGCATATATGTATGTAAACATCTAAATAATTTATATATTTATGTTTAAAGTATATTTTGAGCATAAAAACAAAACATTTAAACATGCCTGAACTACACCTGGGAAAAAAATACATAAAACCTCAGAGTCAAATCGAACATATTCGAAAATATCCAAACGGTACTAGATTTCTATACCTGAATAACTGAAACCATTGTTGAAGAACGAAAACCTTATCCAAACCAAACTGAGAACCAAATAGGTATTCAAATATTTATTGATATACCCAACATATGAATTATATTTAGACTTTTTATATTCCAGTTATCCAAACAGAAGATTGCCACATATGCACAATGTCAACAAGAACGCGGGTCAACAGGAGATAAGTGCCAAACCGAAGAGAAGCTCCGCTCCGCGAAGTGAGTAGTTTGCACTACAAGAAATATGAGTATTGATAGCACATTACGATAGCGCATTTTCCGTAACTGTTATCATAGATGGTATGAATTTTGGTAACTATATTAAAGCATTTCAGAAACGCTAAGCCCTATAATCACGGAATCAAAACTAAAATTACTTATGACCGACAATATTAACCAAATGTTTTGCTTATGCCGCCAATATTTAGCCAAAAATAAGAAAAAAGCTCAAAATAAAAATCAAACCCTAATTTCTATTTTCTCCATCCTCTTCGCTCTCTTCCTTTACCTCTTCCTCTTCCTTCATTCCTCCCTTCTCCTTAGCTCTCCTTCACCTCTTCACTCTTTTCCTATGATTATACATCCCTAGATCTATTGGATTTTATCAATTTCTATCACTTTTTGTCACTTTCGCTCTTATCCCCAGATTCTTCTTATTCTTAAAAGCTTTTGGGAGATTCTGTTAAGTTTTGATTGATTTGAGTTGAATTTATTTCTTAGAAGCTTTTGACCAGAGTGGAGTGGTTTATGTTCTGATGAACCTTTTCATGCACTCAAGGTGTTTGACGAGTTGCCTCATTATTAGCTGGCTTGTTTCTTACTTGTTTTGTGTTGATTTTGGTTTTGTGGTGTTGCTCTTGAACCTTGCACGTGTTTACAATCTAGTCACTAACCTCTAGTTTACAATCCAAAGTTTGGTGTTTTTTTCTTCCTTTGAACTCAAATACGATTTCGTTTTCATACTTTAGACAATGAATTATGGCTTTATGCAAAGTGTAATTGATGGTTATAATTTGGGTTTAGTGAAGAAGCTGAATTGATTAAGCAAAATACTTGTTTTTTATGTTGTATCAGTTTCACGTTGATAGGAGAAGAGATTTTTAGTGGAGTATTCGCTGAGTGTAGAAAAGGGAGATTCAAGAAGCTGCTTTTGTTCTCTGTGAATGATTATTTGGGTTTGAGCTCACATCCTACAATATCAAACATTGCTGCAAACGTATGTTTCCAAAAAAATTTCATGTCAATGAACATAAGTATAGATTTCTTCCATTGTCTTATGTTTTTTCTTTAAGGCAGGTAGCCAAAGAATATGCTATGGAACCTAAGGGTTCTGCTTTAAATATATGTATCTAATTTTCTTATAATTCATGATTTGATTTCTGATTTTGTTGAGAGAAAATAATGAGTTTTAAACTTTATTTGGTAGCTTGTAGCTCTTCTGTGAAGAAGGACTCATTGGATGCTCCTCAACATCAACCTCTTTTAAGTTATCTCTCCTCAAGCACAAAGCTTTTACTCTAGAGGTTGGTTTGTGATTCATGTATTTTTGTGAGGCTTATATGAACAGATTTCTAAGCTTGAAACATTGTTTTATTCATAGTAGGGATCTAAATGTAAATATGTTTGTGACATTCTGTTCAACCCGTTAAGGAAAGTGTGAATAACGTGTGCATGATGGAGGACCTTGCTGATAAAACAATTATGTGTCGGAGGTGAAAACAATGAGAAAGTAGATGAGGAAACAAAATTAAAGGACAATCAGAGGTGTATAGAAAGTGGATGCTGATGACGAGAAACATAAAAAGAATGAGGATGAGTACGGTGAAGATGATGACTATAAACGGTAGTAAAGGTAGTGACGAATATTACATTACAACAAAGGGACATTACAAAATTCACTCAACTTAATGTGGAGCTAACATGAAACTTTAAATGATTATTAGAAACATGTATCCATACTAATTAATATGTATGTTATTGAAAAATTATCGATTATTTTGGAGATAACTGCGACATTCAACTATTTGTGAGTCATAAGCAGGAAGTAAGACATGATTTTTGAAACATGTACGTACATTACTAACTATGTACACGAGAAAGTATCTCACGGTGAATATTTGATATACACAAAATGAAATCAGCATGGTAGATATAAAGTAAATGGTAATTGTGTAGATTTTCTCTACTCTTCTATGATGTAATCAATATCCGAGTTGATGAGACATCAATATAACTTAGTACGACATGAGAGTCATTGTTTGTTGTGAGTGTAATTAGAATCAAAAAAATTAAATAATAATAGTTGTATCTCCATTAGGAGCATCGTAGAATATATCTCCATCATAGAATATATCTACATTAGGAGTATTTGTTTATTATTGTATTAATAATTTTATCTCAACAAATTTAACTCACCAACAAACATGTATGTACATAATTAAATGTGTATGTGCATAATATTTTTCAAAAGTAACAAATACTCATTTTTAAAAATTAACTCACCTAATTTTGCCGTCATTATTCATAGATTTCTAATAATCATTTGTTTATCTGATGTTCTATTGCTTTATATACATAAATATGGTATATTTAGTTTATATTAGCATATTTTGAAGTCAAAAAAGCAAAGATACAAACTCTATAAATATTACGTACACCGCATTCACAATAGTACATAATCAAACAGACATACATGTCCATCTATATTCGTGTACATAAAACATTCACATTTACATACTTCATCAAGTACATAGTTAGTAGTGTACATACATATTTTCAAAAGTCATATCTTACCTTCCGATTATGATTCACAATATGATTCACAAATGGTTGAATGTCACTATTCTTTCTAAAATAATCGATGTTAATTACATCACGCACACGTTCATTAGTACGTAGACGTTTCTATTAAAACCCGAATTCCATGTTGGTCTCAAAATCAATTGTGTCACGAATATTTATGTCATGTTCCATCCCATATTTTTCAACAACATAATTAGTCTACTTGTTGTTTCATGGTATTCTCCTACTTAACTAATCATTTTCCATCATCATTTTCATTATTCTCTTCTTAATCCTCTTCATCGTCCTCATCCTCTTTCTCTTTATCATCGTTATTGTCCTCTACTTATTCTTTCTCATCTACTTTCACATCTACTTTCTCAATGTTTTCCTCCACAAATGGAGCTTCCAATATGGTTATTGTTGCGTTCTCACCCTTGAACCAAGTTAGTTTCATAAGCCAAATTTTTCATAATGTACACTATATTCACACCATCCTTAACGGATTGGACAAAATAATACAAACATGTTTACACTTGGACCACCACTATGGTTAAACTTGGTTAATTTTACTATCATTTCATAATATATCTTTCAGAAATTCAAAATATGTATATGATATCAGAACAAAATATTGTTGTGTGATCTGAAGAGTTTTTGTTAAATTGTTTGGTTTGAACAATTACCCTCCAAGATGAAGATAAGTCTCACTTGATTTGAATATGTATATGACTCATAACCAACACAAAATTATATTAAAGTATTTATATACGTGATATATGCATATTTAAATATTGCAAGAGTATATAGTCAACTATATGAGAATAAACATGCACAAGCTATAAAATATAGTAATCGATTCTTTAACATTTAAATTTTACACTATCATTCTTTACTTACCTAAAATTTTTATTCTTCTTCTTCTTCTATACATTGGCATTCATGAATAGTACTAAATACATGAATCTTCATTAAACACTTACATAATAAGTTTAAAATAGATTTTACACATATATAATATTTTTAATGTGTATGTACACTTAAGCAAAATTATTATTATATATATATATATATATATATATGTACATTGTAATACTAATCTGCAATTGATTTTAACAACACTATTCGA
Organism: Arabidopsis thaliana; assembly: GCF_000001735.4. Classification (NCBI taxonomy): domain Eukaryota; kingdom Viridiplantae; phylum Streptophyta; class Magnoliopsida; order Brassicales; family Brassicaceae; genus Arabidopsis; species Arabidopsis thaliana. The sequence continues at coordinate 13,236,745 of NC_003070.9, read as the reverse complement.
AGTAAAAATAAATAATTATAATTTAAATTAATTTTTTTTGGAAAATGGATGATTTAAAGACAAAAATAAATAAATTATAGTTCAATGAATAAAAGTAAAAATATAGATAATATGAAAACAAAAAAGAAAGTGGAAAAATAAATATGATTTTTATATTGATTAACAATTGTAGCTAACTCGTTACTGTTTCTAACTAGTCCGTACACGTCTGTTGTACACTTATTTTGCTGACAAGGTCATTTTTGTTTTAAAATACACTAATAACTAATTGGTGAGAGACTAACTTGACTTTACCAAATGGTTAAAAAAAACTCATTTCTATATCTAACGAAAAAATATATTTATTTTCTTAGTGAACTTCTATTTTTATTTTGGCAAGATTTTTTTTAGTGGACTATGAATTGATTAGTCCACATAGACAATAGAACAATATAATAGTTATGACCAAAAATGATCATGTCCAAATAAAGGTCAATAAAATGTCCATTGTTATAAACTGGATAAGTATGGATGTGATTATCCATCACTCATCTCTATCCATAAGATATGGATGATGTTTATCCATTACTTCATCCCTCAGATATGGATGATGTTTATCCATTAGTTCTTCTCTAAGATATGGATGATGTTTATCCATTACTTTTTTGCTAAGTAATTTACTTACTATATATAGCTCATTTCATTCATTTGTAAGTTACAGAAAAAACAGAGAGAAAAGAGTAGAGAAAGAGAAAGCAATAAGAAAACTCTTGTTTCGAGTTTTATTCTCTCTACTCTTCATTCTTCTTTCTTAATTTAATCTTTTATAACACGTTATCAGCACGATCGTTTCTCCAGGTGTTGTCTAACCAACCAATCGTCTATTTGATCAAGCATCTTTTGAGGTAACATTTAAATTATTTTAAATTCATTTTAATTCATTTATAAGAAATTATATGCTTGATATTTTCGGAGTATGAGGTTATACCTCCTCCTTAATCGAATGGTAGGCTATGCCTCTTCGAAATGCCATAAATGGCTCATTAATTGAATGATTATTTATTTCTAAAGATAATCATGTCAAATCTAGCTAAGCTCGATGTCGTTGCCCTTGATGTATCTGGTAAAAATTATATGTCATGGGAATCAGATATTAAGATGCATCTTAGATCAAATGGGCTTCTTAGCACCATAGATGCATCTGAAACGACATCAGATGAGAGTAAAGCTAAAGCCATGGTATTTCTACGCCACCATCTCCACGACAATTTGAAAAATGAATACATCACGAGAAAAGATCCTGTGGATCTATGACAATCACTTAAAGATCGTTTCGATCATCAAAAATATGTGATTTTGCCAAAAGCCAGACATGAATGGCTAAATCTCCGGTTTTTGGATTACAAAAGTGTTAGTGATTATAATTCCGCCATGTTCGGAATCACCTCCAGGATGATATTATGTGGTGAAAAAGTGAGCGATTATGATATGATTGAAAAAATGCTCTCCACCTTTCATCCTGGAAATGTAATCCTTCAACAGCAATACCGGGCCAAAGGATACACTCGTTATTCCGAGTTGATGCAAGTCCTTTTGGTTGCTGAACAAAATAATGAACTTGTGATGATGAATCATTTATCTCGCCCACCTGGATCAACTCCACTTTTAGAAGTGAATGTTGTTACATCCGGTGATGATAATTGGCGAGGACCCGGACCTTGTCGAGGTCGTGGTCGTGGTCGTGGGAGAGGTCGTGGTCGTGGCCGAGGAAAAGGAAGAAGTTTCCATCCCAATTATTTCAACACGGAAAAAACCAACAAAAATAATGTTGGTCGTGTTAAGAAAAGGCATGTTGAAAGCACTTGCCACAGATGCGGTATGAAAAGACACTTGTACCAGACGTGTCATATACCAAAATATTTAGCCGATATGTATCAAACCTCATAAAAGGCAAAAGAAAGGGATGTTGAAACTAATCTCATCTGTGATGAGTTGGAACCTTCCTTTAAAGGCCAAGATGATGATAATCATCTTGATATGGCAGATTTTCTCGATTGATCATGACAACGAGAAATCAATGTAATATATTATAGCCATATGTATAATCATGTTATGCATGACAAGCATTATAGATGCTTTTGTAATTCTGGAATAATGTTATATATTATGACATATGGGTAGCCTATGTCAAAGTTTAATGAATAAATATTTTATTCCAGAAATGTTAAAATACGAGATTGAGGATGAAGATATATGTCTGGCGGACAGTGCTTCTACGCACACTATCTTTAGAGATAAAAAGTACTTCTCCTCTCTCGAAATAAAAGACTCCGCTAGAAGTGTGAGTAATATAAATGGCCATGCAAAGATAATATTAGGCTTTGGCGAAGCCAATTTTACAATGCCAAGGGGAACTCATTTTAAATGATGCATTATATTCCCCTAAGTCTTATAGAAACTTGATAAGTTTCAAAGATATCCGAAGTAATGGATATCATATATAGACTATGAATAAAGATGGCATTGAATATCTTTGCATAAAATCCGAGAGGCAATATATATTAGAAGAATTGCCAATGTTATCCTCCGGATTATATTGCACAAAAATAAATATAATCGCATCAAATGTTACAGTACACTCAAGTGAGTTTACTAGTACATTTAAGATATGGCATGAAAGACTTGGACATCCTGGTTCAGTCATGATGCGAAAAATTGTGCAAAATTCTAATGGCCATCCATTGAAAAACCAGAAAATATATAAATCTGGTGAGTTTTCTTGTAAAGCATGTTCTCAAGGAAAACTCATAATAAGGCCATCGCCAAACAAAATTGGGAATGAAAGACCTGTTCTTGTCGAGAATTCATGGTGATATATGTGGGCCAATTCACCCACCGTGCGGGCCATTTCGATATTTTATGGTATTAATTGACGCATCTACTGGATGGTCACATGTATGTCTTTTGACTACACGAAACACGGCTTTCGCAAGATTCATTTCCCAAATAATCAGGTTAAAGGCACAATTTCTTGATTATGCCATAAAGAAAGTCAGGCTTGATAATGCTGGGGAATTTACTTCACAAGCCTTTAATGACTATTGTGTATCGATGGGAATCGATGTAGAGCATCCGGTCTCTCATGTTCATGCACAAAATGGCATGGCCGAATCATTAATTAAACGGTTGCAACTCATTGCAAGACCGTTAATATTGAGAACAAAACTCCCAATTTCTATATGGGGTCATGCTATATTGCATGCTGCGGCTTTGGTTCAGATTAGACCAAGCGCAGATAATGAATATTCCCCTTTACAAATGACTTATGGTCAAGTTCCAAATTTATCCCATCTCCGCATTTTTGGATGTGCGGTATATGTGCCTATAGCACCGTCACAAAGAACAAAAATGGGGTCCCAAAGGAGATTGCGAATATACGTCGGTTATGTATCACCGAGTATAATAAGGTATCTTGAACCACAAACTGGTGATTTGTTTACGGCATGTTTTGCCGATTGCCATTTTAATGAAGATGAATTCCCAGCTTTAGGGGGAGAAATTCATCAAATGCATATGCATAAAGATATAGAATGGTGCGCACCATCTTTAAAATATCTTGATCCCCCCACGAAACATCGTGAGCTGGAAGTACAAAAGATTGTACATTTACAAAATATGGTAAATCAATTACCAGATTCGTTCACCGATACAAGAAAAGTGACAAAGTCATATATCCCCGCTGCAAATGCCCCATCAAGAGTTAAAATTCCTAGTGAGCTGGAATTAGATGGGAGCAAAATTAATGAACCTAAGGTTCAATTAAAGCGTGGGAGGCCTATTGGCTCAAAAGATAAAAATCCCCGAAAGAAAAAGAAATTGGGAGAAGAAAATGAAAAGGTTCTTCAAGAAGAACCAAGTCCTCGGGACGATAGAGAAAAGTATGAGATTTCCATTAACTATGCCCATGATGGTATCATATGGGATAGAGATGATATTGATGATGATAATGGAATATTCTCCTTTTCTTTATCTAAAGAGATCGATCAAGAGAATGATGATCCAGATCCAAAGACATTATCCGAGTGCCAGAAAAGGCCGGATTGGGAGAAATGGAAAAATGCCATGCAAGTTGAGTTGCACTCCCTTAATAAAAGAAATGTCTTTGGACCTATTGTCACTGCATCTGAGAGTGTAAAACCTGTTGGATACAAGTGGGTATTCGTGCGAAAAAGAAATGAAAAAGATGAGATCACACGATATAAAGCCCGACTTGTTGCACAAGGTTTCTCTCAAAGACCAGGAGTTGATTATGAAGAAACATATTCTCCGGTCATGGATGCAATTACATTCAGGTACTTAATGAGTCTTTCGACATCTAATAATTTAGATATGTACCTTATGGATGTAGTGACAGCTTATTTATATGGATCTCTTGATAATGATATATATATGAAAATCCCGGAAGGATTAAAAGTTCCCGAGGCATTAGACTCATCAAAGTCTAAAGATATATATATGGTCAAATTACAGCGATCACTTTACGGATTGAAACAATCCGGACGCATGTGGTATAATCGTTTAAGCGATTATCTACTTAAGAAAGGGTATGTGAATAATGAAATCTGCCCTTGCGTCTTCATTAAAAAATCTCCTTCGGGATTCGTGATCATTGATGTTTATGTTGATGACCTAAATATAATTGGAACTCCAAAGGAGATTGATGATGCACGAACTCATATGAAAGAAGAGTTCGAAATGAAAGATCTTGGAAAGACAAAATTCTGTCTCGGGCTCCAAATTGAGCATTTCCAAGATGGTATATTTGTGCATCAATCCAATTATACAAAAAGGATTTTAAAGCGCTTTAATATGGATAAAGCGAATCCTTTAAGTACTCCTATGGTCAATAGATCTTTAAATGTTGAAAATGATCCATTTAGACCTTCTGAGGATAACGAAGATTTTCTAGGTCCCGAAGTACCTTATATGAGTGTTATCGGTGGACTTATGTATCTTGCAAATTGTACTAGACCAGATATTGCTTTTGCTACTAATTTGCTTGCAAGGTACAATTCATCCCCTACACGAAGGCACTGGAATGGGATAAAACACATCTTTCGTTATCTTCAAGGTACTATTGATTTTGGATTATATTATCCTAGAAACCTCGAGTTTGGTCTAGTTGGTTTTGCAGATGCAGGGTATTTATCAGACCCTCATAAGTCTAGATCACAAACCGGATATGTTTTTACCATTGGAGGAACTGCAATCTCGTGGCGTTCTCAAAAGCAGACTATAGTCGCCACTTCATCAAACTACGCAAAAATAATTGCTCTTCATGAAGCATCTAGAGAATGTGTTTGGCTTAGATCCATGACTAATCATATTCAAGAAGCAAGTGGATTAGTCATCAAAAGAGAGCCAACAAGAATATATGAAGATAATGCTGCATGTGTTGCTCAAATCAAAGAAGGTTATATCAAGAGCGACAGAACGAAGCATATCCCTCCACGATTCTTCTCTTACACTCAAGAACTCGAGAAGAACAAGGAAGTAGAGGTGCAATACATTCGTTCAAGTGACAATGCAGCAGATCTATTCACAAAGGCGCTTCCAACTTCTACATTTAAAAATCATGTTCAAAGCATTGGAATGCGTCATCTACGAAACCTGTGAAGTCCCTTCGAGGGGGAGTTCACGTCACTGTACTCTTTTTCCCTTGTCATGGTTTTTATCCCAATGGATTTTTCCATGATAAGGTTTTTAACGAGGCAATACGTAACTCATCAAAAGTGATGGATACTCAAGGGGGAGTGTTATAAACTTGATAAGTATGGATGTGATTATCCATCACTCATCTCTATCCATAAGATGTAGATGATGTTTATCCATTACTTCTTCCCTAAGATATGAATGATGTTTATCCATTACTTCATCCTTAAGATATGGATGATGTTTATCCATTACTTCTTCTCTAAGATATGGATGATGTTTATCCATTACTTTTTCGCTAAGTAATTTACTTCCTAGCTAAGTAAGCTCTACTATATATAGCTCATTTCATTCATTTGTAAGTTACAGAGAAAACAGAGAAAAAAGAGTAGAGAAAGAGAAAACAATAAAAAAACTCTTATTTCGAGTTTTATTCTCTATGGTCTTCATTCTTCTTTCTTAATTTAATCTTTTATAACATCCATAATAATTTTGTTTTCATATCTAAATATTTTTTCATGTATACCATTTATTTGTAATTATAATTTATTAGTTTAAACCTTCTATAAGGTTTACGCTCTCTCAAACTCTCTATATAACTTAAGTAGTGTTTATTTGAAGTCACATAAAACTTACATAAGCGATTATAATAGTCTTAATTAGCAAGAACGATACAATTAGATATACATGTCTTGCCGTTGCTAAATTAGTTTATGGGAAGAAACTCAATTTAGGTTTCTCGTAAGAGATTGAATCGTAAAAAAAGAAAGTCGAGGTTTGAAGATTATCATAATTAACTTTTGGCCAATTGGTGCAACTATTTTTGATGGCAGATTAATTTAGTCTTGCCCCATATCTCGGTTCTGCTAAATTGGTTATTGTTGGTTTAGTTTAGATTCGGTTTAAGTTTTCTTAAAGAGGAAATTTTAGAGAATATATGAAAAAGAACCAAAATAAAAAGAGGGGCAAAAGTGTAAATTCAAGTATTTCCTCGGCAGGCTGCAAAAAGCAGTGTTTGAGGCTCTGTTACGATATTAATGGCGAAAAAACGACAAAAGAGACAAACACTACACACAGCCTCCGTACGTACACTCACGCAACAACATTCTCTCTCTCTCTCTCTCTCTCACAAACCATTTCTTGTTATATCACCAAACCTCTCCTCCTCTCTCCGTATTGTTTCCTTGGCTTTACTCTCTCTTCTCTCTCCTTCTTCGTTTGTAACCTTTACTCTGTTTTCATGTTCGGAGAGAGATTCATGGGTTTTGGAGGTTTTAATGGAGACTTCAACTTCCGAGGAGCTTCCGATCATCGTCCTCTTGGTTCTGATGGGTTTTTACCGAGTCTCGACACAAACCCATTTCTGAAAAACCACAAGAGTGTTGAAGCTCTGGATTTGTGTAAAAAGCTTCACAAAATGGGTATCTCTTGTGACATGAGTATCTGGACCAAACCCGAAGAACAGTTCCGGGTCGACCCGAGTGAGTTTGGGGCTAGAACTCTTCATGGGTCTTCTGGGTTTGACCAGAATCTCACCGGAGCTTCTCAGATTCATGATGGGTTTCGTAACTTTTCCTCTGTTCGTCTGCAAAACAACAATTTTCATGGAGTTTCTCCATCTCCGGGAGAGATGAGATTACTTGGCCGTCAAGATTCCTTTAACCTAAACGGATTTGAAGAGATGTTAGCTCTTAAGAATCACAGAGATTTTCTCTTAGATCAGATCCATGAACCCATAAAGCGTCCTCCTTTTCTCAGAGGCAACGATGCTCTCATAAGTTCGTTGATGTTTGAAGGAAATAATAGGGTTTCTCAAACCCTAGCCGCCATGGAAGCTTCTAGAGGTTTTTATCCAGAGGAGGATAGTTCTCTGCTGAGTCCATTTCACGAGAAGGTTTCTGGAAAGCTTGGAGCTTCTTATCTAGAAGATACAGTACTAATCGGTCAAGGCTCTTATGGGAAGATGAGTCCAAAAAGCAATAATGATCTCGTCTCCATGGTTGAGATTTATGGATCTGTGAACTTAATGGCGAAAGATCAGATTGGTTGCAGAGTTTTGCAGAAACTGGTCGAAGAAGGAACATTTCATGAAGCTAAGGTTATATTACTTGCAATCATTGACCATGTCGTTGAACTTTCCATGGATCCTTTTGGGAATTACATTGTTCAGAAGCTGTTTGATGTGAGTGATGAGGAACAGAGGACGTTGATTGTGAGTGTGTTAACGTCAAATCCAAGGGAGCTTATCAGAATCTGTCTTAACACTTATGGGTAAGCTTCACCTTTTTTTTTATCAACTTTTAGTAAATTTGATTCATTAGTTTAGTCAACAAGTCCACGAGCTCAATAGAGATGGAGACATTTCAGCTTTTGAGGATTAAGATGAGATCTTTCTTGTTTTTTTGGGGAAGATGAAATCTTTTCTGTTTATGGAAATATTTGAAATCTCTGCATTAGTTTTGTAGCCATCACTATCAGTCTATCACTAAAAGAATGCAACATTTGGTAGAAAAGAATGAATTTTTATTTTTACTTTTTGCTGTTTTTGGACAAACCAAAACTGCTTGCTTCAGGAAGAGAGAAAAAAAAAGCTGAGACCTTTGGGCAAAACCCTCTAAATCCGCTTACTTCTGATTACAAAAGGCTGAGAACTTTTGGCCAAAAGCATAGAAATTTGCTGGTTTTGATTTGTGGATAATATGTTTTTGAATTCTGATTTGTGGATAATGTGTTTTTGAATTTAAACAGGACAAGGGTTGTGCAGAAGATGATTGAAACTGTGAAAACAAAACAGCAGATTGCATTGGTGAAGTCAGGTCTCAAACCGGGGTTTCTTGCTCTTGTCAAAGATCTGAATGGGAACCATGTGATACAGAGTTGCTTGCAAACCCTTGGCCCTAATGACAATGAGGTTACATCTTTTGTTTCATACTCAAGCTTTCGTGAATGTTGTGAAATTTGGTGTTAGTTTGAGTTGGAAGCAGCTACAAAGTAATGTGCTGAGACTGTTGTTTTTGTTTCTTACTTAAGATCTGATTAATGTTGTGAATTTTGGTGTCAGTTTGTGTTAGAAGCTGCTACTAAGTACTGTGCTGAGATTGCTATTCATCGACACGGATGCTGTGTTCTTCAATGCTGCATTTCAAACTCTGTTGGACTGCAACGTGAAAGACTCGTCGCTGAGATATCAAGAAACTCGCTTCACCTTTCTCAGGATCCTTTTGGGTAAATTTAGTCTCCACTTAGACTTAAAGATTTGGTATAGTTTGAAAAACTCTCCTTATAGTTAATGAAATTTGGCAGGAACTATGTGGTGCAGTACTTAATAGATCAACAAGTTTCTGCAGTGAAGTTGCTGGTTCAGTTTAGAATGCACTACGCCGAGTTAGCTACTCAGAAGTTTAGTAGCCACGTGATTGAGAAGTGTCTAAGGAAGTATCCAGAGAGTCGAGCTGAGATCGTCCGTGAGCTCCTCTGTGTTCCAAACTTTGAATATCTTCTGCAAGATCCTTATGCGAACTATGTGATCCAAACTGCTCTCTCTGTAACCAAAGTAAGTCCAAATCAATACATATGTTATAAGCTTTTAGAAACAGAACTTGACATGGCTTTTGGGGTTGATGCAGGGACCTGTTCGTGCTAAATTGGTGGCGAAGGTTTACAGGTACGGGAAACTACACTCGAGCCCTTACTGCAAGAAGATTTTCTCCAAGACCATCTTGAAGAAGTGACTTTGATTAGTAACTAAAAAATGTTGTTGTTGTTATTTTGTGTTTCAAGATCGGATAGGGCTTTAGAGAAAACAATGCCCTTAACTTTTTTGTTGTTGGTCTCCCTTTTTGTAGTGACAACAACTTTTGTCAAAACCAGAACTACTTGTTAGTCTGTGTTTTAGGCCAATGCTCTTCATATATATATAACTTAAGAGACCACACTGGTTCTCTCTGTCTCTCTCTTTTGCATTATTTAGGAACTCAAAACACACAACAGAAACAAACAAGGTTTTTGTAGAAACAAAATCAAACGATTTGAAACTCATCAAAGAGAGAGAGAGGGAGATAAGAGATAACAGAAGCTGTAGAGCAGCTTATGTTTCTCTGTGGAGGATTGATTGATTAAGCATCATCTTCACCGAGAAGTGCGACGAGCATCTTCTCGTAATCTCCACGAGTGTCTTTGGTAATAGCTTTCTCCAAAGGAATGCTGTTCCTGCGCTGGTACTCCTCTCCAATGACCTTCAAGTCAATCTCAGCTCTTGTGGTCACAATTCTAGTGAGTGCTCCTTCATCAGTTCCAGTTTTGTTGATTGCTGAACGAAGAACATCGACAAAGTAAAGCTCTGGTCTTGTCAAGCACTGAATGGTTGACCTCAAAAGTGCAAGGAACTTGTCATCATCATCTCCTTCCTCAAGACTCTTGAGAATTTCCTCGCCATGATCATCTTGGTAACGGTTAAAAGTAGCATTGATCTGAGCTTTGCTTCTTGTGGACAAGATTCTAATAACATCCTCATCATTGTAGTGCTTGTCCTTGATTTTCTCATGGACCAGCTTAGCTTCTTGCTTAGCCAATGTCATGTTCACTTCATCTCCTTCGTACCTGTATGAGGTAACAAGAGAAACCAAAAGCTTTCTGAAGTCACCGGTAGTGTGGTGAGCAACGTCCTCTTCAAGAGACTTCTTGTAGCGAGCATGGTAAGCTTGCCTAGCGTGAAGCAGCTGCGTTGATGTCCTTGTGCAAGCAACTTCCATAAGAACTTGGTTGCTTGAAGTCCATCTTTTTGTAGCTTCATTAGCCAATAAAGCATCACGCTCACCGGGTTCAAGAGTCCACAACAAGATAGCTCTCTGTCCATGACCAAAAAACCAATTAGAATACAATGACTTCACACAAGATGTTTAAAAGTCGATACTTAAAAGTCCGAAAACCGAACCTCGAAATCGTTAGAGAGCTCCTTGTCAAGAGTCTTGAGAAGGTCTTCGCCGTAGGTTTCGTGGTATGCTTGCCTGATGACTTTCCTCTGTTCAGCACTTCTGTGAGCCAAGATTGATATGATCAAGTCCTCGTTCGTACCCCATCCTGCGAAAAACACGAATCAGATTCACTTTACATAACCATCAAAGTCACATACTTCAGATCCAAGTCACACACACTTCAGATCCATAATAACAGAACCGGTCAAACAGATTCACAAAATATAAATCTTAAGATCTTAGTGTTGTATTACACGTAACTACATTATAGATCTAGACTAAGAAGACAGATCTGTGACAGTGAGAATCAAAACACAACTCAATCAAGATCTCGTGTGAATGTAATCATTGTCATTATCAACATGATCAGACAATCAAAACTTCATCACTAACACAAAAGATTGTTATAGATCACACAAAGAAAGGAGATCATTGTCACTGATCCGATCCATGAAGGAACAATCTCGATCTACATCATCGTACAAATGATCATAAAACGCTACCGACACAACATTCATATCATCGGACCAAAACAAAGATCGATCCACATGAAAAACAATCAAAACAAATGATCATACAATAACCCACCAAACGAAAACCAACAGATTCACATCACTTTTACAAAAAGTGGATACTGATCATGTAAACAAGAAGGTAACAAAAACAGAGAACGTAACAAGAAGAATCATGAAACTATTATACCTTCAAAAGCGGTTCTCAATTGCTCAGCATCATCAGAAGGAGCAGGAACAGAATCAGAAACCTTAAGAGTCGCCATTTTTCTTCTACTTTTAGTGTTTTGTGTATGTTGGGAGTCGAAGCCGACACAAGATTGACTTATAAAGGGAAAGGCTAAGAGGTTTAGGACACGACGTGGCCTGTCCGTATATACCAAAAATATCCCAAACGAATTATTAATTCTTCTGCCACGTGTTTCTTACACTTTATGAATTATTTAGCATTTGCTTAACTTTATGCACAAATCATGATTTCATAAAAAACTATCGTAATCTCGCATTAACGGTTTCATTGGTTGTCACAAAATCATCCGCAAGATTATAAGTGTTTAGATTTCGTTATTATAATCCATTTTGTATTATTTTAACACGTTACAGAGTACAAGAGTGTAAGATTTTTTTATTATCACTTGCAAACGTGATGTCCATTAGAACTCATTATACAAAAAAAAACTTATTTCTTTCTTTACAAATCTCCTACTATGCATTTTTTTTTTTAATCTCCTACTATGCATAAGAAATCTCTTACTAATTCTGGCGATATACAGATAGACAGTATCCAAAACTTTATTTGAATGTTCATATGTGAGGAGTAACACAATGACCATTATCTAAAAATGCTTTTAACAGTTTTTTTTTTTTTTTTTTTTTTTTCATTTTTTTAACTTCATAGATTTCCATTAACCAAACACATTACAAGACCAAAAGGCCTAACATGGCACGCAAGCCGCAAAGATAAAAACAAACAAGGCCCAAAGACCAACAAGGGCGCAGCCCAATACATACAAAAGCTGAAGCAGGCCGAGAAGCCCAAACAACAACAACAAAAGCTGAAACGAGAGTCGACACCCCTTCCTGCAAACACAAGCAAGAACAGAGAACAAAAGCCAACAGAGATTACTGTTGCTGTATAGATAAACACAATGATAACATAGAAATTGATGGAGAAGTTCAGTTTCTAAGAAAATGTAGTGGAGATTGACAACATCGTTGGCCGAGATTCTGGATTTGCTTGTAAACACAATAAAGCCATTTCCACCATCTTCAAGAGCTTCTCTCTATTTTGTCCCCGTGGTTCTAATACACGTTCATCGGAAATGCTTCTTAGCGACAGAGCTTCTCCTGGAGACGAAGACAAACTCGATACCAAATCTCCCGGATGTTTCCCAATTATCAATTCGAGTATCAAAACCCCGAAGCTATACACATCGCATTTCTCCGTCACCTTCATCGTGTAAGCAAACTCTGTTGCGAAAAATCAAGTTCAATTTCGAATTTAGTGATTTAAATTTCATAAGCTCAAAATCAGATTTAGGGATTTAGATTTACCTGGTGCAACGTAGCCGTAGGTTCCAGCAACGGCGGACCAGTTTGATGAATCCGTCTTTAGAAGTTTTGCTGTACCAAAATCGGAGATCTTAGCTGTGTAATCGTTATCGAGAAGGATGTTTCCGCTGCTAATATCACGGTGAACGATCGGTGTTATTCGGTCATGGTGCATATACGATAAAGCGTGAGCCACACCTTTCACGACGTTGATCCTTTTGGTCCAAGTGAGTCGCTTAGCTTCTTCGTCGTTGGCTAAGAGTTTGTTTAAACTTCCTTTTTCCATGTACTCGTAGATCAGAAATGTGTGGCGGCGGTGGGAGCAGAAGCCGAAGAGCTTCACAACGTTGCGGTGACGGATCTCTGTTAATGCTTTTACCTCGTTTAGGAACTCTTGCTTCACAACTGGCTTTGATATCTCTTCGTCTATTGTGTCATGTAGTCGTTTAACGGCTATGATTGTATCTTGGAGGTTTGCTCTGTAGACTTTGCTGTATCCTCCGGTTCCGATGAGGTGTGTTGGATCGAATTCGTTTGTTGATTCGATGATATCTTGGTATTTGAATTTGCCATCAACGCTGAATATGGACATATTCTCTCCTGTTTCAGGATCTGTGTTTCTTCCATTTTGTAGTTTTCGTTTCCGAATGCAGTAGGTGAATGTGTTTGCACATATAGAGAGAATGACGAGTACTCCTAGGATTGGCACTAATATCCACACAACAAGGTTGCCATTTTTCTTCGGTTTCTTCAACTCACGGCATGGTTTCAATCTTTGTTTAGGAATATTACTGCATAAGCCTATGTTTTCCTCCAATGCATCTGCTGTTGCTTTTCGAAACGTTGGAGTATCTGGAAGCGGACCTTCGAGTTTATTGTTTGATATATCGACGTTCGTCAGCGCTATCATGCCCTCGAAAGTTGTTGGAATGAGACCTGAGAGATTGTTGTGTGAGAGGTCGAGCTTGTCGAGGCTTTGCAGGGAGCTTAGTTGTGATGGGATTTCTCCGTCGAGCTGGTTGTGGCTGAGATCAAGTTGCGTTAACTGAGTCAGCTTTGATAGTCGGGGAATGCTTCCGTCGAATTTGTTTCTGCTCAGGTTCATGTCATGAAGCTTTAAAAAGGAGTCAAAGGTTTGTGGGATCTCTGAGCTGAAATTGTTTGAGGATAAGTCAAGAGACTCAAGATTGGTTAAGAAACTTAAACCTGCAGGAACTCTTCCAGATAACTGATTCCCATTAAGTCGTAGCCTCGACAAATTCGTGAGATTTCCAATTGCTTCTGGAAGTTCACCAAAGAGGTTGTTGGTAGATAGATCCAGCTCAACTAGTTGTGTCATGTTCCAAATCTCTGTTGGGATAGCACCCGTGATGTTGTTGTTTGACATGATCAAGGCACCTAGCTTTGGACTCTTCTCCCAGTTGCTAGAAATCTCACCGTGGAATTTGTTGTGGCTGAAATCAATGAAGTTAAGGTCTGGGTAAATCCCAAAAGCTTCAAAAATATCGCCAGTGAATTTGTTTCCTAGAAATCTTGCTCTGATCAGGCTCTTGCAATCTCTCAAGCTTTTCGGGATAGGACCTTCGAGGTGATTGTAATCCAATGAGATATTTTGAAGCTTCCTACCTTTGCAAACAGTTTCAGGAAAGAAACCAGTGAAGTTGTTGGTGTCAAGTATCAAGGTAGTTAGATGTGAAGAGTTTGCTACTCCTGGCGGGATCGCACCAGAGAGGTGGTTAACACGAAGGTACAAACTTTCCAGCTTGGTAAAGTTACCAAAGGAATCAGGAACAGAACCTGTAAGTTTGTTCTGACTTAAATCTAAATTGATCATGGATTCCATGTTGCCTAGCTCCTGGGGAATGACACCAGTTAAATAATTCAGGTAAAGATAAAGATACGTCAAGTTCTTGAGATTTCCGAAGGAAGAAGGAATTGAACCGGTAAGTTTGTTGTTATTCAACTGTAAATCAATCATCGATTCCATGTTGCCTAGTTCCGGGGGAATGACACCAGTTAAATAGTTCTCGTAAAGATAAAGAATAGTCAAATTCTTGAGATTTCCTAAGGAAGAAGGAATTGAACCGGTAAGTTTGTTGTTACTCAACTCTAAATCGATCATGGATTCTATGTTGCCTAGTTTCGGGGGAATGCCACCAGTTAGATAGTTCTGGAAAAGAGAAAGAAGCGTCAAGTTCTTGAGATTACCTAAGGAAGAAGGAATTGAACCAGTAAGTTTGTTCTGACTTAGCGCTAAATTTGTCATGGATTCCATGTTGCCTATTTCTGGGGGAATGACACCAGTTAGATAGTTCTCGTAAAGATAAAGAACCATCAAGTTCTTGAGATTTCCTAAGGTAGAAGGAATTGAACCGGTAAGTTTGTTCTGACTTAAAGCTAAATCTGTCATGGATTCCATGTTACCTAGTTCCGGGGGAATGACACCAGTTAGATAGTTCTCGTAAAGATAAAGAACCATCAAGTTCTTGAGATTTCCTAAGGAAGAAGGAATTGAACCGGTAAGTTTGTTCTGACTTAGCGCTAAATCTGTCATGGATTCCATGTTGCCTAGTTCCGAGGGAATGACACTAGTTAGATAGTTTTGGTGAAGATAAAGTACCGTCAAGTTCTTGAGATTTCCTAAGGAAGGAGAGATTTCTCCGGTTAAGTGATTTGTGGAGAGGTCAAAGTAGATGAGTTTAGAGAGGTTTCCGAATTGAGGAGGGATGGTTCCAGATAAAAGGTTCATGCTAAGATCTACGTAAGCAAGGTTTGAGAGAGAAATGAAGGGGAAATCTTGGAAAGTACCTTCTATACCAGTGTTAGTGAGGTTTAACTCTTCGATACTCCCTCGTGAGTTGCAAGAAACACCATACCAACTGGTGCAGGAAAAGCTAGTATTGGTGTTTGCATCATGGACCCATGAAGACAGTTTTGATGAGTTCGTGAAAGTGGATTTCCATTTCAGAAGAGCATTTGCTTCTGCGATAGTTGCAGAAGCTGAAATGGAACAGCTCAAAATAATGGAAATGAACAAAAGAAAACGAAAATCATAAAGATTCTTCTCTGCAAAACCCATTCTTACTTACTCTCACTCCCTCTCTCTTATCTTTCTCTCTTGGTGTTAGATAAAGCTATCCAAGTTCTGGCTATTTAATAATCCTCATGTGCACTCAGTGATTGACTTGGAGTCGTCTCCTTGATAATGAAGGGCTAACCCCGCCGTGGGTTCGAATTACTTATTTTGGCGTTTACCTTTTGTGAAGTTACATAGAAAAGTGCTTACGGGTTCTTCTTTGAATTTTCTGTTGAGTGAATGAGTATTGGTCGTTGTGTTTTGGAAGTCATTGTGTTTTGGATGATACCAGTGAGTGGATAATATTGGTCAAGAAGATTTGGGTTGAATCTAGCGACATGAAAACGAACAACTTAGCGATAAAAAAATATAAATTAAAAAACAATTAAAAACAATTAAAAACAATTAAATTAAACTTAAAGAAATGTCTTTTATATTCTTAACAGTTGTGTCTTTTAATCGCAACTTTCCGTAACAAAATATTGACGGTTATTTTTTCTCGCTTGTGTCTTTTATTGCAACTTCATATATTGTAATTTTCTGTCAAAATATTTACTTTTATTTTTTTCCGGTTAGTTATATATATACTTTTCTATAACTACAAAAATTTATAATATGCATCATTTTGAGTTATATTTGTTTTAAAGAAATTATCATATAAACAAATTTATAATATTTTTCTTTGCGATATCACGATGGGTTTGAGTTCTAGTTAAATTAAACTAATTCTTATTAAATTAAATTAAAATAAATTAAATTCAAATAACGTAAATTAATTGTAGTCAAATTAAATTTGATAAAACTAAAGTAAATAAATATATTAATTTATATTTTTTCAGATATATATATAAATTACAATTTTATTTTAAAATATAAATTAGCACAAAAAATAATTAAATTTTTTAAACATATAGCGACTGTCTAGAGCGACAGTCAAACGAACAACACAACGACAATTATTAACGATTGTCGCTGTAACTGGTCGCTGAATCCACTGACAGACAAACAAACAATGTATGTTGTAGGAAAACGAACATGGCCTAACTGTTAATATTTTTTTTTTTCCCAGAATTTGCTTGGCTCATGTTTCACGGAAGTAAAGAAATCTAATGTAGTTGTATCCAAAAGTTTGTTTTTTGCTTAGTATATGTTTTTATATATTAGTCTGTTCGTTTCACCACCGCAGACGGTAGCGGCGGCGGCAAACTCTACTGCAGATTATTGTTCGTTTCGTCGCCACTACTGCAGCCATTACCGCTGCCGCTGACGCAACTTGTGTGCATGTTCGTTTTCATGCCGCTGTCGCTGCCGCAAGTGTCTATGTTCGTTTCGTCACCGCTGCGTTAGTTTTAACTGAATTCTTATTTTATTTTTATAAATTTGTATAATTATATTTTGAATCAAAGAAATGTAATTTAAATATAGTTACATCCATAACATTTTTAAAACATAGTCTTATACATCAATAAGCTCCTTAAAACAGACCCTTAACAAAGATAAATAAGTGTTTAAAACAGAGCCTTAACAAAGATAAGTAAGTGTTTAAAACAGAGTCTTATACATCAATAAGCTCCTTCCAATTCTTGCCTAAATTCATTCAACAACAACAACAACGAAGAATCATATTAAAGATACAACAAGTAAATGCTACAAGAGAATACGTGAATCATATTCTTTGAGACATGATTTTATTGACTTTGAGACATATACGTGAATCATATACATTGATTAGCAATCAGTGATATGCAAGTAATGATTTTATTGACTTTGAGACATCAATGATATGCAAGTAAATGCTAAAGTAAACCAATTCTAGACCAATAAAGAGAACACAAAGATTTTGTTAACTCTAGTTTAAAGTGGACAGAATAATGATTCATTGATGTTAAAAGCAAACACATTTCATCTATTTATGAACAATGAAGTAAACCAGTCCACAAGATTGATGAAAGGGTACCTTAAAAGCAAGAGAAGGATAACCAAAGAAGAGAGCAACAGAGACAAATGCAAGTAGACTTCTCTTTGAAAGGAGGGTCTTTATGCTCTAGTATAAGCCGGCAAACAAAGCATCAAGCATGAGAACTTCCCTCTGTTACACAACAATGAGAATGATTTAGTCTTTAATATATAACTCTTTAGAAACCAATCCATTGCATCAAAATCAAAGCTAAAGACACTCATTGTACAAAAACTCTTTAGAAACCAATCCATTGCATCTAAATCAAAGCTAAAACAAAAACTGAGAAGAGAACAAATTCTGATTTACTTAAGGGCAATGCAAATCTAAATCGAAATAACTCCGATGGCCAATAGAGAACAAATGAAGTTTAGAAAAAACCCACCAAGTAGAGAGTAGCTAAACTAGCTGAGAGAACACATATCAAAAAAAAATTCTCAAATTCTCAAGAAATTTAAGTTAGTGAATAACGAAAAGTACCTCAGAGTAGAGAATCAAATTCGTCAGAAGTAACAACTGAAGGGAGTTTTAATTGAGCTCAAGTCACTGGAAATTGAATCTGGAGATCGAGACGGCGAAGAGATTGGTTTCAAGAGCTTAGGTTTGATCAAGACGACGAAGAAATTGAATCGCTGAAGAAGAAGAAGAAATAGGTTAGGTTTGTTGGTAGTTTCTCAAACATAGTAAGAGTATTTATGTTATTTACCAGATATAACGCAGATTTTAATCGTTTGACGCTGACTTTAATTAGCGTCTAAAATTTTTAGCCGCAAGATGTTGCGTTTGCCGCAGCTACTTGCGTCACCAAAACGAACATGCTCAATTGCGTCTACCGCTGCCGCAACAAGCTGCGGTGACCAAACGAACATGCTAATAGTCTAGCATTTTAGGATTTTTTTTTTTTTTTTTCTTGTAAACAGCATTTTAGGATTTTAATAGCTCAAAGTTTGTAAGTTATTAATTTTATTGGTAAAATGATAATGGTGTTTAATTAGGGGTACTATTCAATCATGTAATAAAATTTAAATTTATGCCCAATCCGATATTATTCAATTATGTATTATAAATTATACATTAAAATCTAGTGTTATGATATTTGTAAATCATGCCTTAAATTTTTTTAAAGTCTTGCTGCTATTCGATTAAAATTTTAAAAATACTTCATACTGAAATTCTAGTGTTATCTAAAATAGATTTTTTTTTGAAAAAAAAATCTTCTTAACTTTGATATTATTGGAAAGAGTGTTGAAAATTAGAACTTTGTATCCGTTTGACCAAAATAGAATTTTCGTTTTAACTAATGACGCTTTTTGTTAGAAAGACGGATCAATTAAAAAATTAGCTATCCAAATGTTAAGCATATTTAGAAGTCCAACAAAAAACTTATGGTAATGGTTTGATACTTTATAGTATGTTTCGTTGTAGATTTATTTACTCATAATATATAATAAGTTATCTCTTATAACATTTGTTGTGTTTAAAATATTTTTTTGTGAAACAAACACAAAACTATAAAAACATTACTTAATTTAAGACGGAAGAAGACAAATACTTCATTGTATTCAATGTTTTGCTTTGCATGGCAAATTCAGTTCACGTTTTGGTTCAAATATTTATAATTCATTTCTAGGAGAACAAAGAATATGACTTTTATTTACAATATATAAGAACTCTACAATAACATATATCCGGATGGAGATGATGATTAATTAAAAGATATGACAAATTTCAAAAACAAGCATGTCGCTCGGTGAATTCCCGAGCTCTCTAATCAAACTGGAATCTGTTATTCTTGAAAAGTTGTCCAATTTCAGGTACAAGAGGATCATTTGGGTTTGGATCCGCCAATAATACAGTTATGGATAAAAGCACATGTGATTTATTTATTAACTCTTAATTAACAAGAATGAAAATCCTTTTAATAGAATGAGAAAGAACAAAATAAACAACATAAAACAAAATATTTGATTTATGAATCAATTTTTTGAACCTTTTCAACAGTGAGAGAAGGAGTCCACTTGTCTTTAAGAATGTCAATGCAAATCGATCCGCTGGACTTGATATTTGAATGGTAAATCGGAGTTTTGAATGTACTGTTAAAAAATAAGTCATAAAACGTATTTATATTGTAAACAACAAAATTAACCTTTCAAATTTGTAGTAGGTAACAAACCTTGGGTGGTTTAAAAGGATAATCTTCAGGAAACTCAATGTCGAGGCGAAATATACCACTGGCGTAGGGAGTACCGTTGGGACCTTGAATCATTGTTTTTCATTTGAATACATTGTTTGAGTCGTCGTCTTTACCTATTGTGATACTTCTCTTTTATTTTTTATTTTTAGCACATCATACACTAGATAATCAAGTTTCTAAAGTATGACAAAAACAAAATCGTTAAATTTAGAAATGTGAATACTATCAATATTTGATAATGCATAAAAGAAAAGAAAACAAAGAAGTACTAACCAATACTGTACAAAGAGGCTTTGGAGGACATGGCCTTGAATTCCGTCTCAATTCGCCGCATCGCTTTAGCCTTCACCGACATTTTCTTGCAATTACTCACCAAACTAATTCCCTATGCATGAAATGGAACAACAAGATGATTGGTGTTAGTATGATGGTGTTGTTAAATTTAAAGGAAAAAAAATAACTATTAAAAATATATGAAAATTAATCGCTTACTTGGAATATGTCGTTAGAATGAATTGTATTGAAATCAAATGAACGGATCTCGGACCTTATATAGTTTCAGAAAATATAACTAATAAATGTCTTCATTATTATTGTTATCACTATTAATAATATATTAGGTGAGTACCCACGCTACGCGTGGCTTGTTATTTTGAAAATTATTTTAAAATAATTATGTTTAATTATTTTTATAGCTAATTTATATTATTTTCGCATATGTTATTGTGTAGTTAATAAAGTTATATTCATTATATAATTATATTTGTATGTTAGATTCCTTTTTGATTCAAATATCAATTATATTTTTTCATGTATAAATCTTCTTATCTATATATCCAAGATTCTAATCTTTTTTAACTATCATGAAATACTTACATCAACAATATAGGATACAATGGTATCCAATTTTGTTACTTATTTGGTTTGAAAGTTGCGTAACTTGATTCTAAGCGAACAATTTCTTATTCCATGTATTCTCTCCTAATCTAGTATTCCAATCACATCATGCAGACTCATGGCTAAATATTGGATTGACATAATTTAAATAACAAATTTATAACTAACTATTCATTTGCTTTAAAAGGTTTCACATGAAAGAGAAAAAAAGAATGCAAAAATCAAATAGTCTTTTAGGTTTTTCTCTTTGCATTTGCATATAGCCATATTGGAGAGAGTGACATATATTAATTTTTTTGGTATATCTAACGTTTCAAAAGACCATTACTTAAAAAAACATGCATGTCATTATTAATGTTACCAATTTATCATAAAACTAAAAAACATATCACGTAGACCAAAAAATGTAATAATAAGAAACGACTAACTTAAAATTACTAAACTAAGAAAGGTTAAGTAGCAAACAGATAAGTTGCAATACACGAAAATTTCTAACCGTTATCAAGTAAAGACTATTAAAAAAATAGCAAAATAAGAAAAGTAAAATGAAAGTAGTGTTTGATACATTAACAAGATTTTTTTATATTTTTTCTTTTAAATAAAGATATTTAATTAAGAGTGAGATTGACGGATGATTCAATGCAATGTGAAATTTTAATTTTTTATCACTAAGTTTTGTATAAAAAAAAAAAAATATTTAGTTGGCCAACTTTCATATATATATGATTTTATTGATGATATCTCTGCTTTTTTTTTTTTTTTAACTGCAACTGAATTTTATTTATGAGTGTAAATTTTTACAAAGCAAGTTTGCAAGCCATGGTGGCTGGTTTCTTGTATCAGCTTGAAATATTGAGTTCGTGAACTCTGAGGAAGCTAGATAATGAGCTACTTTATTATAATGGCGTTTGATGAATCTAAAGACAACAGATGAGAACTTTGATGATCAGTAGTCTATATCCTGTAGTAAACTAGCGATTTCACTTCGAGAAGTTTTGCCATTATTTGTATTGATGAGAACCTCACAATCTCCTTCGAACTGGATCATCTTATAGCCTTTAGTCCAACCTTGTTGCATCGCCACTAGAAGAGCTTTGGTCTCGGCTTCTGAAGGAGTGTTGACATGATCCACAATTGATGAGCCCCATGCATGTGCGCTACCTTGGTGGTCTCGTATTATCCATCCTCCTGTGCTCAGAGAGTGATTAATATGAAAACCTGCATCAAAGTTACATTTCACAAAAGGAGCCGTTGGTTTTGTCCATGTCGTGATGGTCGGCGATACACTTGTTGGAAAGAGGTTCCTTGCTGCGCATTCATGTTAAATATCTACTCATTTACATTTGCAATTGATTGGGAAATGACCATCGACGGGCATTCACTGTATTTTTTGAACACGGAATTGTTCCTTGCCTTCCAAAGTCTCCAAATAAGCCAAAACGGAGTCATTTTTTGTTGTTCGCTGAAACTATTGTTAAGACAGGCATCCAACAAAAAAGGAAATATTCTCTTCCACATCTTGTGTAAAGAGATGTCCAGTTAGTTGGGGAAGATTCGTGAGTCTCCATGTCATGCTTGCGAAAGGACAGGTGAACAGAACGTGGCATATTGTCTCCTCAGCAGTTAAACAACGTGAACAGTATGGACTTTTAAATCTTAGCTACATGCTTAAAAAGAAGTCTTTCACTGATAAACAATAATAATTTTAAAATAATCATCTACATATATATTTTTGGGGACGATTTGTGTCGAAAAATTCTTTTTTAATTTCGATATTATATGTTTAGTCCCTACAAAATCAATCAGACAAGATATTTTCTTTAGGACAATGACCAAATTTTTGATAAACAATTAAGATATTGTACTAACTACTTGCCTAAACATAGATATTGTTAACTACTACCCTCGTAAATTGCACAAATCAATCCCTAAAACTCTACGAAATTCATTAATGCTAATTTCCTAATTAGCAAAATATGGAAATCAATCATAACTAACCATATCTACAATTACTTGATTCAAAAATAATTTTTGTTTTAAATGCTAATGATATCTTACCAAAATTTATTCTTCTTTTATCAATTGCAATACAAAATCTAATTTTTGTTACCTCAAATAAACACACAATATACTAAAGAAATCTGTATTTTCGTTCTTAATTGGCTTTATTCCTAAAAATATTTAAACAATATTTTGTTTTTGATTTGAAAATATATAAATCGTATATGTAGTTATAACAAACAACTATTTTCAAATCAAATGGTTTTCTATTTGAATTTTAGAAAAAAACTGTAATAATATTTTAATGCCATATCTAAAAAAACTCAATAAATTGATATATTGTTCTAACAAATCAATATTTAATAACAATAAATTAATTTGATTCACGTTTTTAATTTAATGCTAATAAGGAAAAATCAAATTCTAATGGTTTTTAGTTATGGCATTAAAGATTTACTGCCAAAAATAAAATAATTCGAATGCTAACAATAAACATAAATGTGATCGATTTCTTTCCTACAAAAATGGTAATCTTTAGCATCTTCCATAGCTAATTTATATTTTTTCAAATTTTGAGTTCAATGTTTTCTTAATTTTCGTTAATCGTTGTTAATATATCTTTTGGCAAAATTTCCCTACAAAAAAGGTAACCACATTAACACTTGCGTATTATTTTTGTTTAGATTTGTAAACTAATAACAAGCATATATTCTCAAGATATTCGAATATTAGAATATTACCTAAACTAAAATATCTAGAACATTCTAACGTCTAAATGATCCACTATAAATAACCATCTCATATCGAACAATTACCACAACCACAATTTGCCTCAGTCTAAATGATCTCTCAGAATTTTTATATAGCAAGGTATTTCTTATGTATAGCTCTAGAGATGTTTTGCTATACAGAATATTTATCAGTGCTTGTGTGACGAATTTAATAGATTGAGTTTGTGATTTTGTTGTTTGTAGAGCTTTATGAGCAAGCTATTGAGTATGAGAAAGGTTCGTTAATCACTTCTAATGGAGCTTTGACGATGCTTTCTGGTGCTAAGACTGATCGAGAGATAAGCGTGTTGTTAGAGATGCGATTACTGAGGATGAGCTTTGGCGATTACAGAATTTTTATCCTCTATTTTGGTTTATTGATTTTTGTTTTTGATTTTGATTTTGATTTTAAGGGTTTGTCTAATATTGAAATCGATGAACATACTTTCATGGTGGTGAACAGAGAAAGAGCTGTTGATTACTTGAATTCCTTGGAAAAGGTTTACCTTATGCCTAAAAGTTAGATTCTTTCCCATCATTCTGGATGCAATATGGGAAAAGATGGAGATGTTGCCCTCTTCTTTGAACTTTTAGGTATTGCAACTTTTTAAGCCGACGTGAACGCTGAAAAAAAAGAGAAACACCGACGTGAACGCAGAGAGAAGATTACTTGCGCAACCATCGACGGAAAGAAAGAGAAACAAAACCTTTCTTCTTCTTTTTTTTTTCTATATTTGTCTAGAAAAAAAAAATTAACGTTTCTTTTGGATGTAAAGAATCTTTTCTATTTAGATGTTTTGGCACAAAAAACGAAGAAAAAAACTATAATTTTGTAATTTATTTTATTTTAGTTTATGATTAAGGGAAATTGAAAAAAAAAGATCCTCTATATCCAAATCTCCCAAATAACTTTCTTATTTCTAGATTCTCCCAAAAAAATATTTTTTTAATTTTAGTTTATAATTTTATTTAGTTTTCAAATTTCATTTTGTTTTACACCAAGGGTTAAATCCTATACCACATTTTTTGTTTGCACGCTCTTTAAGTTATCTTACAATTTAGTTAAATTTACTTAATTTTGAACTTTATGATAGTAACTTAATAACATTAATCTTATTCATATAAATATTTAGTTATATAGTAAATGGCGAATAATACTATTAGAGCTACATCTTATTAAATATCATATACATTATAGTTTACAAAATCATAAATTTATAAATTATAAAATAAATGGAAAAGAATCAACCCGCAGTGAACCTCTTAATAAGTTGGTATCTATAATATTTAGATTCTATAAAATTTTTGTAATATTAATAATATTTGAAATCTAGAAAAAAATTTTTTTTGTATGATAAAAACCATTTGAAATTAAATTACTTTTTTAATTTAATATCATCTATATTAGTTAAGAACGCACGTAATAACGCACCATAAAAAAACATGTATATATTAGTTAAGAAAACTATTTTAAGCCAAATACGTTCATTTTAACAAAAAAAAATATTATATAACAAACACGTAATAACGCACCATAAAAATACACTCCCGATATAATGTGCTTATAATAAACAGATTTTCTTAATTAAACAAGATTAAACCAAACAAATACAAATATAATATCAAAAATAAATAGATATAAAAAGTAAGATGATAAATTCAAAATATAACTTGATTATTTAAATATAGATGATATAGAATTAAAAAAATAATATAATTTCTAACGTAAATAATCAACCCGTGGTATACCGCGGGTCAATATCTAGTTAGTAATAGATAAATTTAGCATTTAGTTGCTTTTAAAGAAATTTAAATAAATTTCTGTAAAAATTAATTAAAAATAGTAGCCAGCATGGAAATTTTTTCATATTTTCATTTGCCAACTGGCTGATAAAAAAGGTTCTGTTAATAAAATTAAGCTGTTTATTTATTTTACTATTTAATAATCATTTCTCAGATTTTAAACCTAGTCTATATAATAACATTATTTTGAAGACTAATATTATATTTAAAAGGACAAGAAAAATATCGAAAATATTATGAAATCTCTGAAATTTAAGTTAGAAAGTAAACTGGAATCTCATAAACTAAATGAATATATATTTTACTCTATTTTAAAGCATATATTTTTAATAGTCAAGTAGTCATTATTTAGTTATTTATAAATTATCTTAACCTATATATTTTTGGTAAAGGGTTTTGTTGCACCAAACTTAAAAAAAAAAAGGTTTGCAAAACTAGTAAACCAAACTCGGACCTAATCAACCACAAGAGTAAGAAAGCAAAAAATTACAACCCAACATGTATATAGCCTTCACATGTTGTGCCACTGAAGTGAAAAGTTACAACCCAACATGTATACAACCAAACTAATAATCGGAGACAATCTATCTTTTGCATATATATAATAAAAAAAACTCATTTCTCAATTCCTCATCAGAAAATCACCATAATACATCTCACACTATTGGTGCACATAATGTCTTTTACTAGAAAATCGCAACAACATATCAAAATTTTGTCAAAAACATATCAAAAAACACCATAATGTCTTTCATGTGTTTGTGCCTTTGCGGACGGAAAAATGTTATGGACGGTCCCGTCCATTTTCAAAATCTCAATATCAATTTCTGTATTTCTGTATTGTGTCCACTGAAGTGGTAGAAGTTGTTTTATTCTATAAAATTCATTAGTATGCGTAGATTGATGGATGAGCTATATTGAAGTTTTCATACACTAACTTAGAATTTGTGATCAAAGAATGGCAAAAGGTACATATTAATAAAAGGAATCTCAGCAGAAATGAAATGACCAGGGTCCTTACAAAATTACATAGAGAAGATCAGAAAAATTTTAACATTCAAGAAACATTTTGTGTCAAAGATTTACTTCTCCAACTGCAACATTGGGCGAGGCTGGATACTCTTCATACCCTGTGATTCCGGTAATCCTAATCCTCGTATTCGGCTACAATATCAACACATAAGTCACAACATAAGTGTCATTACTTCAAAGAGATTTCAGTTTCATCAGCCATAGCAAATTACAACAAGTAACTGATAGTAGTCTGTTGATTGTAACATTACATAGTTCAAATATAAGGAAGAGGACTTTCAGCAATACCTGTCTGTGACCGATATTTCTACGGTACTTCTTCTTAGGCTTGTACTTGAAGACTACCACTTTATCATTCAAACCCTACAACAACAAATGACATTCCGGTTATTCCAAGTTTAGAGGCGACTACATAGTCGAAAATACAAAACCACCAATCAGAAATTTAAGAAATCGTTTGTATTGACTTACTTGACTTTCCACAACAGCATGTACAGTGGCATTGGTCACAACCGGCTTGCCAATGTAAGTGTGTGTCTTTGTTCCAACAAGCAACACTTTGTTGAGAACAATCTGCACAAGAGAAAAAACAAAATATGAAAACTTCAGGAATCACCAAAAATGCAACAGAGAACAGCTTAACACAATGTTAACATAGGCAAAAGAATAGAACTTCTACACAAGCCACAAAGTTTACTCAATCTTCCATAGTTACATCATCTTTTCACAGATATACCATTTCGTACACAGAGTTTTTTACAAAGAAGAACACATCACATAGTCATTGAAAGCAAATGTGCATATACCTGGTCATCAACATTTGCATCTTTTAGCCTCTGAGTGTAGAGATATCTCCCTGGAAACACTATGTATTGGCGTCCACCAACCTATTCAAACCAAAGAGAACAACACTAAGCTAAATCAGAGATTGCAAATGAGAGAAACAAAATCAATTATAACAAAGCCAAACTCTAAACCTTGAAGAGTATATGCCACAAAAACACAATCTCTCCCTTAAGAAGTCAACATTCGTTAAACCTAAACCCTAAATCTTAAGAGTAGATACCACAAAAACACAGTCTCTCATTATCAAAACTCTAAAATCAAATTCATCAATCAACCAAACCTAATTCCGAATTCCAAAAGCTAAACACCGAAATTGAGAATTTGTTGTTTCGTATGATTCAACAAGCTCACCATAATAACAGCGAAAATCTCTTCTCGTTTAGCTTTTTCCTCAGTAACCTCCGAAACATCGGAAACCACCACAGCTTCGATATCGGTAGTCTCCGGTTCAGCTTCGACGACTGATTCCGCGAATTTCGGAGCGACGGTGAATGCGGTTCGAGACGTCGACGCAGTGGAAGGAGAAAGAAATCCAGTCAGAGGTTTAGCCAAATTAAGCGAAGGTTTAGAGAGAGAACAGAGGATAGTGCTAGAACGGCGAGAATTGACATTGCAATGAGCAGAGAAAGTAGAGCAGAGAGAGAGCGTCGCTGAAGAAGACGCCATTGTTTTCGACTGAGAGAGAGCTCTAAGCTCGAGACTTTGGAGCTCGACGGAGAATAAATCCGCAGTGTTATCCTATCCACTTCCTTTGAAAATTACCATTGTACCCCTGTCTTCAAATTGGTTTAATTTCTAAGCTTGCAATTTCGGTTTACCGGTTTATTTCGGTTCAGATTTTGGGTTTTCCAATTAAGTAATATATTATATACACATCAATTTTGGTTTTGTTCGATTTTTGACAAAAATTATAATTCTAACTACTCTTAATCTCTTTATAGTGTTTAGTGTATTTAAATGTACTTTATATTTAATTAGTTATATTAATTCTGAATATTGGTTAATTACAAATTCACCAAATTTGGTTTCAATTTGAGATTTGGTCTGGGTTGTTATAAGAATTTAGATTTGGTTTGGGTTGTTATAAGAATTTTCTACAGTTTCACAGTTTGTATTATAACAAAATTACTTATGAAATCCGATTTTGGTTCGGTTCGGTTTCTTTTCGCCATCCCTAAATCACATTTCTTTGGAATTCAAAAACTTTTATATGAAGCAAAAATTATCCATATGAGGATAAAAATTTAGAAAGTTGCTCATGTACAAAAATAAAAAGGAAAGCAAAAAACAAGCCAGAATATATTTTTGTATCCTTAGAAATTAGAATTCAAAATATAAACGAAATTAAAGAGAAAAAAAACAGAAATTGTGGAAGAATGATGAGTCAGTCATCAGATTTTTCACCATCAACTCCAAAAGCATCAGCAATGTTGAAGTTCAAGTTCTTCATCATGGTTCTGCTTCTCCCAACTCCATCTCCTTTCCTCATCATTGCTGTAAACTCCGAGAAATCGATCTTCCCGTCCTACATAATTCAAAAGCTCTCGGTTATAGTAAAGTAACATTGAAGAAGGAGGTAAACAAAGAGAAGAAGAAGAAGAGTGGTTTACATTGTCAAGATCAATCTCCTTGATCATGTCGTCCAGAGGTGTATCACATAGACCAAACTCTGTGCAAGCTGACTGAAGCTCATCGATGGTGATATAACCGCTTCCGTCTTTGTCAAAGTACGAAAATGCAGCCACCAGATTCTCCTCTCTCTCCATCTTGTTCATGTGTAAGGTTGCTGCTAGGAATTCTCCGTAGTCTATTGTACCACTGTTGTCGATATCAGCCTGTGACCACAACACACAGAGGATGTTAAACGGAAACAAAAGTTTTTGAAAAGAGGAAAGAGTTTGTTTTGGTTCTTTCATACCGCATCCATGAGAGACTTGATTTCTGATTCCATCAGTTCAGATCCGACTCTCTTCAAACCCGCTTTGAGCTCTTCAAAAGTAATCGTTCCGCTGTTGTCTGTGTCTATCATCTTGAACAATTCCTTCAGACCTCCAATTTCTTCCTCTGAAAGTCTCTCAGCAATTACCTGTGTTCAGAGAAATCAGCATACGGATTGGACATAAAGAAAAAGCGAATGTATATTACTCGAATTCATACCCGTAATGCCATTTTCTTAATCTTATTCATTTGAGAAAACTGCTTTAGACGAGATAAGACTGCTGGATCAAGAGGCTTGTCTGGTGCTGCTTGTTCATCGACAATCCATGGGTGACCTATATAACATTCAGAGCAAACTCAATACTCATTATTTACCATAAAAACAATTCACAACAGTTGCTAATTCCAAATGAACAACAAAGAATGAACATACACAAGGCTTCATGAGCAGAAATGCGTTTCTTGGGGCTCCTTTCGAGCATTTTATAGATCAAATCTTTAGCAGCTTCTGAGATAGTAGGCCACGGGTCAGATTTGAAATCTAACTTCCCTTGCAATATCTGTCTAAAGATTCCAGACTCAGTCTCTGCAATGCCCAAGAGAAAAGAATACATCATTCAAACAAAAACTCGAAACTTGTAAATAGAAAAGACTCTACTTTTTTAGTAGACTAACCTGCCCAGAAGGGAGGAACACCGCTGAGTAAAATGTAGAGGATAACACCAGCACTCCACACATCTATTTCAGGTCCATAACATTTCTTTAGCACCTCTGGTGCAACATAGTACGGACTTCCAACTACGTCATATAAATATTGTCCTGAAGAAGCAAACAAAAACCAATTAGCCGATAAACTGGCATTAATGAGAAGGTTCAAGCCAGACACACAAATGCAGAATAATTTCGATCTACACATTAAGTTTCAGAGACTCCTCAATGACGAACATCTATACACATTAATTTCGATCAATACAATGTTCCCTCTAAGAAGGTAACAAATTTGAATCCAACCAAACAGATCATCAAACCTATACATACCGAAAACCTTATTTCGATTTGCAATCCATATAAAACACAACAAACCTGTTTCTATCAAGAAACCACTTTGTTTCAATTTTCGATTCATAGAAAACACAAATAACCTGATTCTACAAGAAACCAAACCAAAGACTTAATCAAATGCAGAATAGTTCCAATCCACACATTCAAAGACTCCTCAATGAGTAACAACTAACCAAAGCAAGCTCCCTAACTACACCTTATAGACATTGTCCTGAAGAGTAAACTAAAACCAATTAGGCGATGAACCACCAACAATAAGGTTTCAAAGAATCACAGATACAAGCCAAAATACACAAATGCAGAATCATTCCAATCAACACATAAACTTTCAAAGACTCAATGAAGATACAAAGCAAAATTCCCTTAAGCAACGAAAAAATCATCATCAAACCAAAACACCAATTGCAAGATTAATGAATCAATCAACCAAAAGAGAAAAATCAAACCTGGCTTATAGAAGACAGACAAACCAAAATCGGTAGCCTTAAGCTTAGCATCATCTTTAGGACTATCAAACAAGAAATTCTCAGGTTTGAGATCTCTATGCATAACACCAAGAGAATGACAAGCCTCAACAACACCAAGAATCGTCTTAATAAGCTTGACAGCTTCACGCTCACTAAAATGACCTTTAGAAACAATCCGATCAAAAAGCTCACCACCTTCACAAACCTCCATAACAATATGAACAAACACCGAATCTTCATAAGTCCCTTTGATCCTAACAACATTTGGATGCTCAGAGAGATGATGCATGATCTGAATCTCACGCCATACATCTTCGTAATCCTCGCGACACACGAGCTTTCGCTTCGGGATCGATTTGCAGGCGTAATTAGCGGAGGTTGATTTCTCTGTGCAGAGATAGGTTGTTCCAAATTGGCCTTGGCCTAGCTTTTTTCCCAGAAGGTAATGATCTCTTAATCGTGGTGTTTGATATGGTAGAACTGTGTTTGAAGGACGTCTAGGGTTTGGCTTCGTCTCCATTTTTGGTTTTTTGTTGGTTCTTCTTCGATCTCGATTTGAAGAAGAAGAAGATGATAAACAGACTTTTTCTTTGTTGCTCCTTCCCTCTTCTCCAATTTTTTTGACTCTCTCTTTATATCATTTTAATCACATTTTGTTTATTTTCTAATTTAATTTTATATGTTTTGTTTTGTTAATTTTTAATATCAGATTAGTTATCTTGCTTTAACTTTACATAAATAAAAACACCATCATTTTTTAATTTCTAAATCGGTAATTTTATATTAGGGACATTGCAATACTTTAGATATAAATCTCATTTTAAAATTTCTAAATTTAATTACATATATTTGGTTTGTTAATTAGTGACATTGCAAAATTTACTATATAATCCTCATAATATAAATAGGAAAGAATATGTTAAAACAAAAAAATCTCATTTTTTAATTTTTTTTAATTTGTTTTTTTTAAATTTATGTTACATCAGTCATATTGCTATAACTTTAGAAACATTAAAATACAAAGTTTTGGAACGTATAAAAATAGTATTGTGTTTTGTTCTTGTAAAACATATGAGTTAATTAGGATATATAGTTGTTTTATTTTATTTTATTTTTGCTAAAATATGGTGTAATGAAATATTGAAACTTACCTTTTTTCATTCATATCTTTTTATTGATACTTTTGGTTAATATATTGACGGTTATTTTTTCCGCTTGTGTGTTTTCATCCCAATTTTTTGCTAAAACATTGATGATTATTTTTTTCTTGTTTATTATCGTAATTGTTTGTTAATATTGACGAGTTTTTTTTCTTCGTCTGTATCTTTTTTTTATTGCAAAATTTTGTAAAATTATTGACGGTTATTAATCTGTTTAATATATATATACATATATATATATATATATATTCTTTAAATAATTACTAAAATTTATAATATGCGATTTGTTTTTTTTTAAATCATTATATAAACATATTTAGAATATTTCCTCCGCGACATCGCGGGATTCTGAGTCCTGGTTTTTTTAATATCACATTAGTTTAACTTGCTTTAACTTTACATACATAAAAAACCAAAATCAACCTTTTTTTTGTTTTGTTAATTTTATATTAGTGACATTGCAAAACTTTAGATATAAATCTCATTTTTTAATTTCTCATATTTTTTATTTTTGTTAATTAGTGACATTGCAAAATTTAGGATATAAATCTCTTTTTTTTTATGTTACATTAGTCACATTGCTATAACTTTAGAAACATTAAAATAATTATAATACAAAGTTTTGGAACGTATAAAAATAGTATTGTGTTTTGTTCTTGTAAAACATATGAGTTAATTAGGATATACAATTTTTTATTTAATTTATTTTTGCTAAAATATGGTGTGGTGAAAATATAAATAAGTGGATTGTTGTATTTAAGAATAATGTATCATCAGATAAATTAAAAGCTAGTATTTGTTTAATACACGATAAAAACTCATAGTATTTGTTTTAAACAATCCGAAAAATCAACACCTATTTATTTTGTAATTTTCTCACCACTTTATTTTGCAAAATAAAATTTCACAATTTGGTTATTTAGTGTATAATGCTAAGTAATATCTTACCATCATATGTTTTGTGATTTTTAAACATTACTTTTTATTTTCCAAGGCTTGTTGTATCAAATTCAACTTCAGGCGGCCCAAGTTTTAGAATCAATAAACAAACCTTGAAAAGAAAACACTCAACTAGCCATTAGATTGGCATAAAGCTCGTCTGACAAAATATTATAATTGATTGGTGTAGGTTTGATTGGTGTAGGCTAGTGGGGTTTGGGGTCGTAGTACGAAGAGAAGACTAGTGGATAATGCTGAACACGTTTACATGACTTGGACCCATTTTATCTACACGTCTCATTCTAATTTTTGCGTTCATTATGGAAACTTGTGATTCTGTATCCAGTTGTATTATTTCTATCTAGTTTTTTATGGTCCAATAAATTATAACCAAAGAAAACTGTAGTAAAGTAAACCATGCATAAAGTATATACTCTATTTGATTTAATATAAGAGAAACAATATCATTAGAAAAATTCAGGAACACGTTTTGAAATCGAGAGATTAACGTTATCGCCATAACGCTATTCGTGAACTAAAAGAAGGTATCGAATCTTGACTTCTTCAAAAGAATAAAATTATTGCTAGGGCCTAGGAAGTAGTCTCTTTCGATTATATATGTTGGTTTTGACTATTTTTCATCATGCAAAATCAAATTCTCCATGTATTCCATATCATCGATTTTTATTTTTTATTACTTTAGTATGGAACTTAATATTTTATTTATTATATACTATAGTTAGCTTGTTTGATTTTGGTCTATTTTATACTGATCAACCATTCAAATTTACATTAATTTAAACAAAAATTAGCTATTGACACAAAAGCTTAATATATGGAGTAGTTAATTAGAACATAACTCATACGAGCATGAGGAAAATTTTGTTATATTTGATAACAAATAACATATTTCATACTCTTTCGACTAAACATGTTAGAAATAAAAAATTAAATTGCAATAATCTTTGCTATTAGGGGTTTTATTTATTATATTTTGGTACTATAGACATATGCTCTAACTGGAAATGGTTTTGAAAAATGTGTTTAATATGATGAATTAGAAAAATGAGATTTAAATAAATAGAGTAATGGTTGTTAAAGATAAAATGAATGAGATGGAGAATTTCAAGTAATAAATAGTTAAATACATAAGAAAAAAATGAAGGGTGGTTATTTAGAGGAGTACATATTACTAAAAATAAGTATTAAAAAAAACTATAGTTTAAACGAGATAATATTTAATAAATAGAAATTTTATTAGTATTCTTTGTTTTGGGGAAAAAATGTCAAAACAATCACCATTTTTCAAATTTAGTTGAGAAAAAGCACCAACTTTCCAATAAAATTTAAGGATGTTTTAAGTATCTTAACGGAACAAATTAATGAAATAAGTCTCTAATAATAATCAATGTTGAGTTTATCAACAATTTGATTACGAAGATGAGTAACAAAGAGTTACCTCATTAATTCGTTTTGTCAAAATAATTCATGGCGGACCTAAATTGGTTTGGTTAACAAAAGTGTGTAATTAAAAAGAAAAATCAACAAAAATTGGTGATTTAAAGCGTTGAAGTGGTAGTTGGTGTTTTTTTCGGCCAACTTTGAAAATTGGTTATTATTTTTTTACATTATTCCCCTTCTTTTTTAATTTTTAGAATGCTTTTTAACTTCAGTCATCAATTTTCCCATTCATCTTGATGGAAGTAGATTGCTATAAGTTTGGCACTTATTTGCGCTGGAGAATTTTATTTAGTTATGGTGAATCTGATCAAAATTCTAATTGTGATTAATTAAATTATACATGTTATAAATATAAGCATTTTTTAAACTTAACTTCTTGCTTTTAAATGGAATCTGTAGAAATTATAAGCGAAAAAATTGAAAAAATCTGTTATTATGTTAATTATATGTATACTAAAAAAAGTCTCACGCGTTGCATGTGTGAAATTAATTTAATATATATATATAAAATTATGTAATTATATATCAAACTGATTGAACTAACAATCATATTTATGTCTTTACTGAAGGTTTTTTTTTTTTTTGCTAGAATCAACTTTGTTTAGTCAGTAGTTTTTTCTGGGAGTGTAGTGTTCTCGACTATCAGCATTGTGTTTGCCCCCATTGTTTGACATGTTAGGTTACAAATCTGATTTTTCTTTATTTCCTAATAATTTAACAACATCTTTATATAACTGTGATTCTTTTATTTCATAGGCCATGTTCAAACTCTCTTCGGCGCAGAAAATGCTATTCTGGTATGCAATGCTGAAGGCTGCATGCAATAAGTATCTCAAGCCATCAACTCTGTGTGGTCTTCCTATTTTGTCTGGAACAAAGGTCACGGAAAGGGTGCTCCATGACTTCATTACCAAAGTGGTGAATCCACTTTACTTTTATTTATTTATGTAAGTTTAAGTCATATAAATAGTTATAGATCATTTAGACTTTTGTACTACAACAATAATTAACACTTAGAAATCTAATTTTAGTCAAATAAAGTTCATCCTCATTCGAATATACC